>NC_142090.1:31037957-31342019 GCF_054644295.1 Miniopterus natalensis
CTTGACATTGCCACAATTAAATTGTCTCTCAGTGTGAAAATATACAACCATGTGAAGAAAAAAAATTTCAGTTGTTAACACTTTTAAAAGCTACATTCTTGTTTTATCTTAAAAATAATTTATTTTCATCTAAATCTTATTTTTCTAGATTTATTGATGTTGGTAAATCTACAATCACTTTAATGTTGTCATTCTCTTAGATAATTTATTAAGCATTAAATATGAATTAAAATAGGTAGGATGTTTTTTCTTCCTTGTTTCATGTGAAGTGTTATGCAAAGAAAAACAGTTATATGTTCTGATGCTACTATGCACAGCAGAGGATTTTATCATAGGTATTGTTCTAAAATATTAGTTGAAGAATTAATAAATGAATAAAGAGAAAGTCTGTTACTCTAAATCTTTTAAGGGTAATGTTGGTCACAATTGTCTTTTTAATTTTAGTATTAATAAGTGAGGCAGAGAAAGATAAATATCACACAAACTCACTTTTATGTAGAATCTAATGAACAAAATAAACTGGCAAACAAAATAGACCCAGAGACATTTAAGCATGCAACAGACTGACGTAGAGCAGAGGGAAAGGAGGAAGGAGGGAGATTAACCAAAGAACTTATATGCATAATGCATAACCCATGGACACAGACAATAGTATGGTGAAAGCCTGTGGAGGGAGCAAGAGGAGGGTAGAGGGGGTCAATGGTAGGGAGACATATCTGTAAAACTTTCAACAATAAAGATAAATTTAAAAATAATGATTTTAGTGTATTCAAATGATACCTTAACTTGACTTTGGAGAAATAAATTATTGCTTAAAGAATGAAGCATATTAGTGCATAATGGTCTCAATTTCTACTTTAGAATGATGCAAATCAACTAACCTATGTAAGAAAATTTAAATCTTACATTTGTTCAGAAGTTAGAACACCTGGGAATAATAAAAAAGGTATTATATATTTTCTTCTGTAACCAGAAAGTCACATGCATTTTAAATTTAGATTTCTGACAAGGAAGTGTTACATGTTTGTGGCAGGATTAATTTTTGCTCTGTCAGAATTGACCTGGTGCTAAAATTATTTAAAGCCATCAAAATAATGTTATGGTTGTCAAATATTAGGTGCCATCTAGTGGACAGTAAGATTTGAGTCAAATGCTCAGAAGAATTCCAAAGCATTCTGGGATTATAATTCACCACAGCCAGGTTTTTTTTTTGTTTGTTTTTTGTCTTTTTACCACAATGAATTTTTTTAATCTCCAGAATATATATAAATACTTAATTTTATTTTTCAGTTAAAATTTACATTCAATATTATTTTGTATTAGTTTCAGGTGCGCAGCATTGTGGATCACTTTCTGAATGATATAATCCATTTTAACCATTATGCTAAGTGAAATAAGCCAGTCAGAGAAAGACAAGTTCCATACATTTCACTCGCACGTAGAATCTAATCAGCACAATGAACTTAACAATAGAAACAGACTCAGAGAGAGAGAGAAGGCTGACAGCTGTCAGGGAGGGTGGAGCTAGGAGGAATGGGTAGAGAGATTGAGCCAAAAATTTTAAAAAAGAAAGAGAAAAATCTCATAGACAGGAGCAATGGTGTGGTGATTGCTGGGCATAGGGTGGAGAAGAGGTGGAAGAGAATATAGGGGGAATAAATGGTTATGGAAGGAGACTTAACTTAGAGTGGTAAACACAATACAGTGTACAGATGATGTGTTTTGAAATTGTGCACCTGAAACCTGTATAATTCTGTTAACCAGTGTCACCCCAATAAATTCAACAGAAAGAAAAAAAACAAAATTAAAATAAGGTAGGGAAAAAAACAGGTTTCAAATTCTTCAAATTTATATTTCTACAAGTGAAATATCCTTCAGGGCTATGGTGTTTTTCTAGAATCTTGAATGATTTAACATTTCAACTTTGTGCCAAGATATTTTCTTACTTGATTTTTAGTAGAAGGGATAGTACATTCTAAATTAAACAAATGCTAGACATGATATTGTTTTCCAAAGTTTTCAAGTTTTTGCTTTACTTTTCTTTCCCAAATTAAATCTGAGTATAAATTGAGGATACCCTACAAAGCCAGACTAAAGGTCAAACAACAGTAATGGACTGGCATTAATAATTGTCATAGTCATTTTGAATGTAGAAAATGCCATCAAGTCTCATGAAAATCTTTAACATTTTAGAATCCCAAAATGTAGAACTGAGAGATATGTGGGAAAAATCCAGTTCTGGTGAATATTAGGAATTTCATTTCCAAGAACTTGCTCAAATTTAAAGATTAGTAACTTACAGTGCATATAATTTGTGTCTTTGATCAGCATAATAATGTAGTGATGCAGTACTTTATATTGATACTTATTTTGATTATAATAAAAATCTATAAAGAAATAATAAATAAGAATACAGCTAATTTTATCAGATCAAAAAGAAAGTTGAGGAAAGTTAACATTATCACCATGATATCTGGCATTTACATACATTTACTATATAATTTGATATAACACATTCATTTTATTTAGCAAGGATTAGCACTCATTTCTTTTGAGCAGTCATTGCCAATTTGGAAAATTCTACATTAACCCCATGATAATATAAGCAAAGATTTATTAAGTTTCTCTAGTCTGACCCAGAAGGATATAATTTCTGTAGAGCAATTCTGATGAAGGAATGAGAAACAAAATATTTAGAACTTGTGGAATATCAGTGGTTTAGTAAAATTAAATGTAAAATACATGGGCTAAGTTTACATTTAATCAACAAATATTTAATGAATAGCTACTATAAGCAAGAAGCTGGGGACATACCTCTGTATAAGAATAGATAATATCACCTTTAAGAGGATAGTATTCAGGAGTAATATTTAGGTGAAATATTTGACAGATGTTAAAAAAGTAACAAAATTTCAAATAGTAAAAATAGACTTATGGTAGATAGGAGAATAGGAGACTATTTAAATGTAAAAGAGAAAAATAATTAAGGAGTTCTAAGTAACTTATTTGATGATTTCAAAAGGTTGGAAATTACTTATCTAGGCACTTCTATAAGCACTAAGAATTTTATATTCAGACAGTAGTTTGGAGAAATATCCTTTCTTTTCATAACTCATACCATTATAATGAACTTAAAAAATAAATTACTGGGGAATCCAAGATGGGAGTAGATTGAGATGAAGCTACACTGACACTACTCCAGGACCAAACAGGAATTACAACTAACATATAGAAAAACCATCCTGAATAATCAAATTAAAACTAGCTGGAGAGAACACATAACCAAGGACCTAAAGTGTAGACCGCATAGACATTGGTAGAAAGTGTGGAGGCATGAGAGGGCTGGCTGGGCTCCCACAAATAACAGCCATAGTTCTGTAGGGGATATCTCAGCTGTGGGGTTCCCACTGAGAACTCTGGGGCCTAAACCCCAAGCTCGATTCCCCATCCCCGAGCACCAGAACTGAGAAAGGTGACCACATAACATCTGGTAGTGAAAAACAGCAGGGTTTCTGTTTCCCAGGGAGAAATGGCTGGAAATGCAGTCACCCTCTTAAAGGGCCAATGCACAAAAGTTTTGTGTGCAGACACTCACCTTGGGCTCCAGCAGAGGGAGGTCAGAGTGGACTGATGTTATGTAAGGAGAATCCAAGAACTGGTTCTGGAGATAGAGCTGAGATTCCTGTGCTGAGTAAATCTTCCATACTGTAAAAGACATCTTTCTCAGGTAGATTTTTACCATCCAGGGACCTTAGCATGCAAGGGAAGCAATTGCACTGCCCTGTTGGAAAATCTCTCACCTCACCTTGTGGAGGTTACACCTTGCTGTGGTCTACAACCTGAGGCTCATTAAAAGACTTATGATCAGACTGCAGGCAAATGTGGATCTCTGGATGCTTTGAGTCTTTGCCTGATTTGCTTCTGGACCCCAGGCTAGGAAAAGTAAACCTTACTGAACATCTTGGTCCTTTCAAAATGTGCCAGGACCAACCGAATAAGCCACAAACTGTGGATCACTGAGCCCTCCAAACAGGGTACTCAAGTCAAGTCAAAAACAATGTCTGACATTGACTTGCACCAGAGACTCTCCAAAAAGACTGAGAGTCCTAGCAGGCCTACCTAATACATAGAAACAATTTCAAACAGGAAGCTAAAATGGGGAGACGAAAAAACAAACCCTAAATGAAAGCACAAGAGAGCTCTCCAGAAACAGAGGTAAATGAAATGGAGATAAGCAATCTATCAGATATAGAGTTCAGAATACTGATTGTAAGGATGCTCAACAGCATGAAAAAATGATATGGAAACTATGAAAGAAACTATGAATGATATAGCAGAAATAAAGAATACATTGGAAGGGATAAATAGTAAATTAGAAGAAGCTGAGGATCGGATCAGTGAATCAGAAGACAGAATAGAAAAATAACTCAGAGAGCCAAAAAGAAAAAAACAATGAAAAAACAAGAGGACAGCTTAAAGGAGCTGTGGGACAACAGCAAACATAACAATATTCGCATCATAGGAGTACCAGAAGATGAAGAAACTAAGCAAGGAATAGAAAATCTGTTTAAAGAAATAATGGCACAAAACTTCCCTAACATGGTCCAGGAAAAAGTCACACAAGTTCAAGAAACACAGAGAGTCCAAGCATGAAGAACCTAAAGAGGGCCACACCCAAACGTATTGTAATTAAAATACCAAAAAATTCAAGACAAAGAGAGAATCTTAAAGGCACCAAAAGAAAAGCAGTCTGTTACTTACAAAGGATCTCCCATAAGGTTGTCAGCTGACTTCTCATCAGAAACTTTATAGGCCAGATGGGAATGGCATGAAGTATACAAGGTAATGAAAAGCAAGGATCTGAAACCAAGACTATTCTATCTAGCAAGGCTATCATTCAAAATAGATGGTGAAATAAAGGGCTTTCCAGACACAAAAAAAAAAGATTAAAGGAGTTTATCACCACCAGCATTGCAAGAAATGTTAAAAGGACTGTTATAACAAGAAGAAAAAGAAATATATAGAGAGAGAAATATAGGCATAAAGAATTAAAATGGCAATAAATACCTACCAATAATAACCTAAAATACAAATGGAGTAAAAGCTCCAATCAAAAGACATAGGGTAGCTGAATGGATAAGAAAACATGACCCAAATATATGCTTTCTAGAAGAATCCCACCTTAGAACAAAAGACTAACATAGGATGAGAGTGAAGGGATAAAAAAAATTTTCCCATGCAAATGAAAATGAAAAAAACAAAAGCTGGGATAGCAATACTCATATAAAATCGACTTCAAAATGAAGTCCATATCTAGAGACATAATACCAAAGGGATCTATCCAAGAAGAAAATATAAACCTGATATGCATATATGCTCCCAAAATAGGAGCACCTAAATATATATATATACATACACATACTTCTGGAGTACTTTAAGGGAGAGATTGACAGCAATACAGTTATAGTAGGGGACTTTAACACCCCAATGAACTCACTGTATACATCTTCCAGACAAAAAAAAAAATTAACAAGGAAACAGTGACTTTAAATGACACACTAGATCAGATGGATTTAATTGATTTATAGAACATTTCACCCCAAAGCTGCAGAATACATTTTTCTCAAGTGCACATGGGTCATTCTCAAAAATAGTCCACATGCTAAGACACAAAACAAGTCTCTACAAGTTCAAGAAGATTGAAATCATATCAAGCATCTTCTTGGATCACAATGGCGTGAAATTAGAAATCAACTACAGTTAAAACCCTCAAAAACATTGAAACTCATGGAGGATCACATGATCTCACTTATATGTGGTATCTAATGAACAAAATAAACTGATGAACAAAGCAGATACAGAGACATAGAAGCATTAAAAAGACTGATGAATCTCCGAGGGAAGGTGGGGGTGGTTGAGTGGGTGAGGAGAGATTAATCAAAGAACTTATATGCATATATGCATAACCCATGAACACAGACGATAGTGTGGAGAATGCTTGGGGGCGCATATTTGAGATGGAGGGGACCGGGGGGGGGGAGGGGGAGCAAAGTGGGACATCTGTAATACTCTCAACAATAAAGATAAATTTTTTAAAATAAAAATAAATAAATATACTAATGCAAACACTAACCAATCAGTATAACAGTGCCTCCTTATCTAAAGCTTTGAAGAGGATATTGAAATTTTTAACTAAGTAAGACATAAAATGAAATTATTATTATTTTTATCTATCACTGCCCCACCAGGACCATGTTAAATCTTATTTTTTCTAATGAGTTGCAGATCTCCTGAGAATAACTGAACAGAATTTCATTGCTTTCCAATTATGTACAGTTACTAAAATCTCAGTCACTCTTATTCCAGTTTATATCCTACCAGCTAGAATCTGAGTCAAGGAAAGGGGAAGAAAATTGGTTTACTACTTCAGTTTATCCTGCCTCTAATTACAGTCAAACCTCAGTTCTCGAACCTCTCTCATCTCTAACAATTCACTTCTCAACCTGACAACCCTTTCATGCTGATACTTCTATGATCAGTCACATGTCCTTCAGATGACAAAGGAGACAATGCAGTATGAGTCAGTTTACCATTGAACCTCATGTTGTTAACATCTCAGGAAATTGCTGTGAATATTTTCATGTTTTTTTGTTTTTGTTGCTGCTTATCATTATTAAGTTTTTATTTGTTACTATACATTTCATTTTCTTTTTGTAAAATTTTATTTTACATTTTATGTCCTTATTGTTTTTATAACATTAGTTTGTACATTAAGTATGTACTGTATATAAGAAAGTTAAAATGGGGAATAATTTGAGGGCCTAGAATGAATTAATTTAATTTACATTATTTCTAATTGGAAAAAATGATTCAGTTTTTGAACAACCTTCCATAACAAATTAAGTTAGAGAACCAAGGTTCCATTGTACAGTTTTTAAAATTTGGGATCAGGGGTATTCCAAGATGGCTGCACAGTAGGTGGGAACTACACTCACCTGCTTCCATTGCCAAACTGAATTTATAGCTAAATTATAGAGCAACCAAAGCTGAATAGCCAACTGAAAGCTAGGTGAAATAAAATATTATAACTAAAGATTTATAGAAGAATCTATATAGAGACTGGTAAGAAGGGCAGAGATGCAGAAGGGCTTGACCCTGCAACCAGGGCTGAGAAGCAGGAAGGATATCTTACCTGCAACACTCCCACCCCCCAGGGGCATGGGGTTTAAACCCTGTGCAGGGATCCCAAAGCACCGCTACAAAGACAGGAAGAGGGGCCCACATAGATAGCATCTGGTGGTGAAAATCAGTGGGAATTCAGTTTGCCTGGGAGAGAAAGGAGTCTACTAGAGACCAAGGAGCTACCTTCCCAGGCTTTAACACTCCTATTGTTAGAGCACCAGCCTGAGGACTGCACTGCCTGGTCCTCCAACTACTGGTGACACCAGTTTACAGAGCTCATATCCTGCAGAGGGGTTTGTTGGCTGCACCGAGCAAGGACCTGGGGCACTCTTTTTATAGAGAAACTCTTGGTGGATTCTCAGAAAGTGATTGAACTTTGGAGCTTTGGAAAGTGGATCATTCTTCTCCACTTTGAGTGCACAGCTCAACCTGTTAAATCACTTGGCCTGACTTTCCAAAACCTATGACACTACACTGCTGAATTACCACAGGAGAATCAGAATGGCCCTCAAAGCTGGGACTTACAGAGTGCATCTTCCAGGGAGCTTTTGTCCAAGATACAGAAGGGCACATGCTAAGTTGTGTGACTACATTGCGGGGGCACTTCTCCTATCTCCCCTTCTAGTTTAGTCTGTGCCATTCCCCCAAGTGGAGACTCACTTGACCTACCTTTCTGGCAGCTGGATGCCCTGCCATGCTGAACTCAGTCACACCAGAAGATCTCAGGCTTCTCAGAGCTGGGAACTTTGGTGCAGATTTCTCTTGGAGGCTCTTGCCCAGGAAGGGGATGAAGTGCCCACCCCCCTCTTACAGGTTTTCCAGCACCACTTCCAAAGGGATACTGTATGAATCTGCCCTTCCAAGTCCCAGTGGCCCCGCCCTGCTGAGATCAGTCCTTCAAGTGGGTTCAAAGAACTTCTCAGAGCTGGGAGCTTCAGAGCATGTCTCCCTCAGAAATCCTTGCACAGAATTGGGAAGAAATACATACACCCCTCCTCCAGGCTTGCTGGCATCACCTCAATGAGAGACCATTTGAATCTGCCCTCCCAAGCCCCAGTGGTTCTGCCCTGTTGAGCTGAGTTCCACAGGGATAAGAGAGAGCTGCCTGGAGCTGGAACATTTGAAGTGAGTGTAACTTGTTGGATATTGTCTAGGACTGAGACAAAGTTCTTGGCACCTTCCTGCAGGCTTGGCAAGCACCACCCCCAATGGGAAACTCTTTTGATCTGTCCTCCCAAGCCCTGGTAGTTCTACCGTACTAAGCTTGCTTCTGCAGAGGAGACAGCTGGCTGCACCCAATCTGAGCCTGAGGCTCACTCCTTCTTTGGGGGCTAGGGTTAAAGACTCTGGCAGAGATTGAGTGGCATGACTCTGGAGTAGAGGTCACTTTCCCCACATTGAGTGCCTGTGTGACTCCCAAGTAAGGTACCCACTAGCCCTGTCAGAAGGTTCTAAAGAAAGGCCATGCAACCTCAGGAATAGGCAGAGTAGCTGACAGATGGAGGCCAGCCTCAGGAAGCCTCAGGTCTTTTATAAATCTGCCCTAACCTCTAAGATGGAGGAAGCCAAACCGTGTACTTAGATTGGTCCCTCTCTCACACACTCATATCCAGTAGATGCAGCCACAGTGAATAATGTGGTAGCTCCAGACAAGTAACCCAAGGTGGGTTACACACAATACCTGAACCCCAGCCAAGTGGATCCAGAACCAACACAACCACTCGTGGGCTTCAGACCACATCAGAGTTTGACCCAACTAGCCACACAAGTGTGTGACCCAACTAGATACACACAAAGGAGGATTGGGGCTGGCACCAGATCCTGCTAAGAAAAACTCTGCCTCATGGGGCATCCCCTCACAGTGACTCATACACAATTATTGAGATTTATTCTTACATCCAGCCAGCTTCAACTATAACAGGAGGGTACACATAACCCACAAAAAGCATTCCTGGAGCACTGAGCTCAGGAGATCTGGAAGATTGTGCCACTGAGCCCAACAAGACACCTAAAACATAAAACCAAAGTAGCAAGTTTGGGAGCCATAGTAGATCTACCTACTACACAGACAAAATGGGGAGACAAAGAAATATGCCCCAAATAAAAGAACAACAGAAATTCCCAGAAAAAGAATTAATTAAAAGCAACCAAAACACCACATGCAGAGTTTAAAACATGGTTATAAGAAGGCTCAAGGGTCTTAGGAGAAGAATGGAAGATCTCAGTGAGAACATAAAGAGATAGTAAGCATTAAAAATAACATAGAAGTCATTTTTAAAAACCCAGTCAGAAATAAAGACTACAATATCTGAAATGAAAAATACACTAGAAGAAGTCAAGAGCAGGTTAGGTAAAGCAAAGGATCAAATCAGCGATTTAGAGGACAAGATAGCAGTAAACACTCAAACAGCATAAAAAAGAAAAGAGAATTTTTAAAAAATGAGAAAGTCTAAGGGACCTCTGGGGACAAATCAAGCATAACAACATACACACCAGAAGGAGAAGAAAGTGAGCAAGGGATTGAGGACCTGTTTGAAGAAGTAATGACTGAAAACTCTATTGTCTAATATAAGTATATCAATCTATTTTGTCTGATATAAATATTGCAACTCCCTGTTTTATTTCCATTAGCATGAAATTTTAGTCTGTGTGTGTCTTTCCTTCTGAAGTGGGTCTCATTTAGCTAACCTATGTCTTTTGGTTGGAGCATTAAGTCATTTACATTTAAAGTGATTATTGATAGGTACATATTTATTGCTATTTTATTCTTCATAACTATGTCCTGTTTTCTTTTTTCATTCTTCTTCAGGAAGACTCTTTAACATTTTTTGTAATACTAGTCTGGTGGTAATGAACTCCTTTAGATTTTTTTTCCCTGGGAAGCTCTTTATTTTGCTTTCCATTTTAATTAACAGCTTTGCTGAGTAGAGTAGTCTTGGTTGTAGGTCCTTGATTTTCATCACTATGAATATTTTATGACAGTTTCTTTTGGCCTGAAGTGTTTTTGTTGAGAATCTTTAACCTTTGCCATTATGATGTGCCTTGATGAGGATCTCCTTGGGTTCATCTTGTTTGGGACTCTCTGTGGTTCTGGACTTGTGTGTCTTTTTCCTTCACCAGGTTAGGAACGTTTTCAGCTGTTATTTTTTCAAAGAGGTTCCTGATCCCTTGCTCTTTCTTTTCTATTTCTGTAACCCCTATGATGTGGATGTTGTTATGCATGATGATGTCCAAGAGGTTCCTTAGACTTTCCTCATTTTTTAAAATTTATTTTTCTTTTATTAGCTCTACTGAATGTTTTCTGTTATCTTGTCCTCTAAGGTGCTTATTTAATTCTCTGCTTCATGTAGCATGCTGTTGATTCCTTCTAGTTTATCTTTCATTTCAGATATTTTATTCTTCATTTCTGACTGGTTCTTTTTTATTGTTTCTATGTCCTTCTTATTTTTAATTTTTTAATTTATCTTTATTGTTGAGAGTATTACAGATGTCCCCAATTTTCCCCCATTGTTTCTCTCCACCTGGTTCCCACCCCACCCCAGGCTTTGACCACACTACTATCTGTGTCCATGGGCTATGCATATATGCATATAAGTTCTTTGATTAATCTCTCTCTTCCCTCCCTTCCCTCTGAAATCCTTCAGTCTGTGCCATACTTCCGGACATATTTTGTTCATCAGTTTCTTTTTTTTCATTAGATTCCACATATAAGTGAGGTTATACTTACTATATTTCTGTTTAAGTTCTCACTGAGATCATCTATTCTTCCAATAAGGTCCTTGAGCTTTATAACAATAGTTTTGAACACTGCATCTAATATTTTGGTTGCTTGCATTTCATTTAATTATTTTTCCAGGGATATCTCTTGTTCTTTTATTTGAGATATATTTCTTTGTCTCTCTGTTTTGTCTGCCTTTTTGTATTTGTCTTGTGTTGGGTTGATCTTCTATGACTCCCAAACTTGTTATGTTGGTTTTTTATTTTATGTGTCTTATGGGGCTTACTGGCACAATCTTTCAGTTAACCAGAGCTAGGTCCTCTTGGAATTGATCTGATGTAGATTATATGCACCCTCCTGTTGTAGTTGAGTATTGAATGCTGTTGGCCTGTTCATAGGTGGGGTTAACCCTCATACTGTCTGACTATAAGCATAGACTTCAATCACAGTGTATGAGCCACTGCACAGGGCTTGGACTCTGAGGTGGGGTTATTCCCAGCAGTGTCTAATGCCTTCTGAGAGTCTTTCTTTGAGTGTTCCACTTGTGAGGTTAGTTGGGTCAAGCTTTGGTGCAGTCTGAAGCCCACCACTGGCTTTCTTAGTTCTGGGTACACTTGGGTATGGTTCCAGTATAGGTAGATGTCAGATGTTTTGGGCTACCTATCTGGCTACCAAGCAATTTGCTGTTTATGGCTGCCTCTACTGGGTCTGGATGTGCATAAGAGGGGCCAAGATGTGTACAAGGCTCAGCTATCTCCAGCTCTGAGCTTGGGCAGATTAGTAAAAGGTTCAAGACACTCTGAAGTTTGCCTTCTCCTGTCAGCCACTCTGCCAGACCCTGAGGTTGCTTGGCCTTCCTCAAGAGACTTCTGTAGAAACATTGAATAATAGACCCAGGTTGGCTGCAACCCACAGATCCTTTCACAGGGCAATAGCTCAATATGGTGGGGCAACTGAAGTCAGTCAGGCACTCAGTGAAGGGAAGCTGGCCTCTACTCGAGAGCCATACCACTCAGTCTCAGCTCAAGTTACTGACCTTAGCTCCCCCAGAAGGAATGCACCACAGGTTCAAGTTGGGTGCAGCCAGCTTTACCCTCTTCCAGAAGAAAGTTCACCAGTGTGGGCCTCTGGGCATGGAAGGGACAGGTCAAATGAGTCTCCCACTGGGGGAGTGGCATGGGCTGATATGGTGGGATGTTGGGAGCCGGTGACATGCCTGGACATGGTCCACATCACCTGAGGGTCTGGAGTCAAGGACTTGACCCTCCCCACAAGTTTCCATGAGGAGCTGAGATAAAGAAATTACCAAGGTCTGGGCTCACATAGGAGGCAGGATATTTACTCTGAAAGAGTGTTTATGCAGCCTTGAAGGAACTACTTTGTATCACTCCCACCTCATTACCAATTGTTTGTTACTTACTATATAATAAAGGCATTGAAGCCATTTGGGGTTGCTCCTCATTGGAGGGCAATCCTGATTCCATAACTTTTTTTGTCTCTTTCATTCCCACCACTTGAACTCAGGTTTGTTCATTTCTCAGGCTAGTTCCTGACAGTGGGGGATAAGGATACCCCCTCCACAACCATAATTGCACAACCCAACACCTGCCTGAATCTTAGATAAAAGCCTCCCAGGGAGGCATGCTCCAAAGATCCCAGCTCTGTGCAGCACTTGAATCACCCTGTAGGACTGATTTCAGCAAGACAGGGACACCAGAGTCAAAAAAACAGGCCAAATGAATCAAAAAGTCTATGGAGGGGTCACCAACTGTGTGCACAAGGTAGAAAAAAATGGCCCCATTCCTTAGCTACATAGATCAATTACAGTATGACTTTATGCCAAGATCTTTTCCAGAAAAAGTGTGTGCCAAAGGTCCTATTGTGTGCAGCTAACAAACCTTTCTGCAGGACTTGAGCTTGGCAGGGTGGTGTCAACAGTAGTTGGAGGACTGGGTTAGTACACTCCCCAGGCTGGTGCTGTAAGAATAGGAGTGCTCTACCTTGAGAAGACAGTGTCTCAGTTTATAGCAGACTCCCTTCTTTCCCAGAAGCACTGAATCCCCACTGATTTTCACAGCCAGATGCTATGTAGTTTTCTCTTTCCTGTTCTGGTAATCTGATCTGGGAATCCTGGAATGGGGTTGAAACTCCACACTCCTCAGGGGGAACTTTTACAGGCAAGACATCCCTCCGAATTCTCAACTACCACTAGTGGATGTGGGGGCCTACTCTTTCTGCATCTCCACCCTTCTTACCAGTTTCTATATGGCTTTTTCTATAAATCTTTGCTTATAATACTTCTGTTCAGCTGGCCTTTAGTTGGTTACTCAGGTTGATTACTCTATGATTTAGCTATAAATCTGACTTAGTGCCAGAAGGAAGTGAATGTAGCTTTCACCTACTTGGCAGCCATCTTTGAACTTGAATAAAAGCTTTCAATGCATTTTTTAAAAATTGAAATCAGAATAAGAATGTATAACTTAAGTGGGAATTGAAGCTGTTATAAGAAAAATGCTTGAGAAGGAAAAAGAAAGCAAAAAAGCAAGACAATTTGCCTCATGAACTTATAAAAACATAGTGATTAGAAGCACCTATGTTTTATCTTTTTTGAGATAAAACAGATAGAGGATAAGATGGAAGGTCTTTTTTAGAGAAATTAGGTCCTTGAGGCTTGTCATTCTTCCTGTGAGGCCCTCTATGGTCCCCCTCATATCTAAAGAGCACATTCCTTCTAATAAAGTGAATAAAAATGAGACTAGGACAAGGAACATTATTAAGACATTTCAGAGCACTATAAAGTTATTCTGAATAAAGAAATAAAAAGAAAATCCAAAAAGTAACAAACACAAGACAATTCACAAACCATAACTACAAACAGAATGCAGTTGGAATTCTCACAAGGATGACATTGGAAATTGGGATAAAAATTAAGCATTATTTTCTAATTTCTGAGGAGAAATAATTTTCAATTTGATAGAAATATCTGGACAAACTATTAATACTCAGCAAAGCAATCAATTAAGTACAAAAGTAGAATAAACGTACTTTCTCTTGTGCATGAACAAAAAATATATAATCCCATTATATTTTTTCTTAGGACCTTAATAAAGGGTAAGTATCAGCAAACTATAAGAATAAACTAACAATAGGAAAAACATAACATTTAGGAAATGAATGATCCTGGTGATAAAAAGTCCTAGGATGACAGTCCTATTCAGACCTAGAGAAAATTAGTCCAAACTTGAGAAAAAGGAAGATCTAAGGAAAAGGAAAAGGTCTTCCTGAGGAAAGGAAATATACCTAAGATGAGTTTGAACATTTGGAAATATATTTGTTAGGTGTTTTGTAAATACAGTATAAGCAATTTAGTAATTGATAACTATGTGCTTGCATTACCTTCATAAATATAAAACTTACCTCATACTCTTACAATTACTGATTTGAGCAACTTCATTTGGGAGTTATTTCAACCATAAACTCAATGTAATATTACTTGTGTATATATCGAAGCTTTCTCATATATCCACAAAAAGCAAATCAACAACTACCCAGGATAGCAAAGTATTAGGCAATATGTTTGGCAAAGTTATTCTATTGCAATTCTCTTCCTATCCACTTACTTTACAAATTAAAGTAAGTGAATTTTTAGATATGATAACTTTGCCTGGAAATTCAATAACTTTAGAAGACTTACCAATTGCTTTTGGGGATTTTTAACTATGTTTATTATTATAGGAAGAAAACAAAAAGCTAGTGTGAAAGGTAAAAAGTAATGTTTAAAAATATGTTACTCAGACTTCCAAGAATTCCTCAAATTCTATGTTCTTGAAGATCTTATATGCCTCTGATTTCATTAAGTGTTTTCTGAGCATCTGTGGACAAAGCCCTCAGCTGGAAGCTAGGCTTGAATTTTGACCCTTTCCTAGTGACATTAAAGTTTAAGTCAGTTACTTTATAGATAAGAAATACATTATAGATGTCATATTATCTTGAAGAAAATCTCATTAAAAATGTTAAGGCATTATAAGTGATCTTTTAAATGATAGAATTAATATGTCCCTTTTGTCCAGAGAACACTTATGGGTTAATTTCTGTTAAATTAATTAAACAAAGACCATTAGACTGAGGTTGTTCTAATTTCTTGGTGACTTGTCAAAGCAAACAAAAATAATTAGTTTATAAATGCCTCGAGTTATGAAATTGAAACCTAAAGATAACAAATCACAAGCATCCAAATAGGTTTTAAATTATAGCCAATCATAATTTTCTTTTTTTGTTTCTATCTTTTCTCTAGAAATTCTCTTCCTGAGCTTTTGTCATGTGGAGCACAGAAAGGAGCAAAGATTACCCAAAATATGCTCTTTTTGGGATATTGATTATTATAAGCTGATTTTTTTAAGAAACAAAAGATTAAAGAAGTCTTTCACCGTGCTCCAAAACGGGAGCTATCAACTTGGCATAATAATTTCCAGCTTGGTGTTGCTCAGTTCAAATTGATTTTAGCTCAAATCAACTCTTAAACTTTTTAATATGCTTCAGTGCATCTTTTAATATTCCTAATGAATTTCAGTTTGATCAATTTAAATTTGAAAATTAAATAGTTTGAAAAAACGTTCTTTTGAAACTTTGAAAAAACAAGTTACGTTAGATGCATCAATCTACACAAAAAGGAAGTCTAGTTTAAAAATTGTATTCAAGCCCTGCTGGATGTAGCTCAGTGGTTGAGCATCAATCTAGAATGCAGGAGATCACAGTTCAATTCCTGGTCAGGGCACATGCCCAGGTTGTGGGCTGGATCCCCAGTGGTGGGTGTGCAGGAGGCAGCAGATCAATGATGACTCTCTCTTCATTGATGTTTCTATCTCTCTCTCCCTCTCCCTTCCTCTCTCTGAAATCAATAGATATATTAAAAATAAATAAACAAATAAATAATAAATTAATTAAAAAATTGTATTCAATAGCTAACATTACTATCATAAAACAATTCAGAAAAAGGTCTGTCATATTTTTGTGCCATTATTCCAGTAACTTGTTCCAAAAGCTATTTATTGGTTTTCTTGCTGATAAAACAATATTTTTTCTTCTCAGAAAATAAAAACAGATAACCCTTTGAAAATTAATCCAGAATTTTGTGTAAAGAAAAGTAAGATAAAGTACAGGTTGATTCAGAAAGATTCAAAAGGATTATTCCCAGAAAAACCTTGGAAGTAACTTCTTGAAGAGTTTTTGAGTGGATCCATTATTTTGGTTATGAATAACCAAAAAGTGATTGGATTTTAAATTTTTGACATCTTGACAATTGGCTCAAATACTCCCTTAGAAAGAAATATGTTTACATGGCTAGTACCTAGTTTCTCTGATGTTTGTTAAAATGTTTCATTTTAAAAAAATTTTAACATGTTTTTTATTTATTTTTTTAAATGCTTTATTGATTTCAGAGAGAGGAAGGGAGAGGAAGAGAGAGAGAGAAACATTAATGATGAGAGAGAATCCACCAATCAGCTGCCTCCTGCATGCCCCTACTGGAGCTCAAACCCGCAAGCCAGGCATTCCCTGACAAGGAATTGAATTGTGACTCCTGGTTCATGGGTCGACACTCAACCACTCAGTCACACTGGCTGGGCTAAAATATTTGATTTTTAACTAAGTGGTAAGTGATATAAGCCAGTCAGAGAAAGACAAGTACCATATGATTTCACTTATATGTGGAACCTAATGAACAACAAAAAAACTAACAAAAAAAGTGAAGGCAGACTCATGGATACAGAGAAAAGACTGACAGCTGTCAGAGGGGAGGTGGTTGGGGGCTGGGTGAAAAGGGTAGAGGGATTAAGCAAAGAAAAAAAAAGACTCAGAGGCACAGACAACAGTGCCAGGTGATTGCCAGGGGGAAGGGGGTGGGAGGAGGTAGAAGAGGGTAAAGGGGCAATAAATGGTGACAGAAGGACACTTGACTTGAGGTGGTAAATGCACAATACAATACAGAGATGATGTATTGTAGATCTGTATACCTGATACATATAATTTTATTAACCAATGTCACCCCAGTAAATTCAATTTAAAAATGTATTGTTCCTTTTAATAAGAACCCATGCAGACTATACAAGTGTTGTTGCTTTCTGAGGTATGATGTTAATGTTATAATTTTATAGTGGGATGTGATTGCACTTTAAAATATGTCAGATTAATTTATCTTTTGTATCTCTGGATATCTAGAATTTTTGTTGCTTATATGAAAGACCCTAATGGCTGTAGCCAACTTGGCCATAACTTTTATTCCGTAGGATGGTGATAAATTCTACCAATTATTGGTACCTAAAGCACTGAAATGTTTTTGTCCTAGTGACTATAATCTCACATTAGAAGAGAGTGCACTAGTGGTTTTAACATTCCTACTTTATTTAAAACCATGTATCCTTGAAGATAATTTAAATCAGACACCCTAAGAATCTCATTGGTGGAAGGGTCCTTGAAGACCACTGAGTGTAATTCCTATCCAAAACTGAAATCTCCTCAAAGAGTCCATGGAAGCAAAATTGAATAGCACACATCCCATGAAATTTCTTCATGGAAAAGGATATTCATTCATTCACTCAATTCATTTCCTCATTTAAGTATTCAGTCTTATACTGCCCAAATCTAATACATTTTGGATATTAAATTTGAGAGAATAATTAAAAATAATCATTATTTCATAGGTAGTCCTGTTCACAGACCATCTTAGTTGATGGGAATATTGTATAAATATTTGAAAGGCAAATGCAAGTGAAAGATAAGAGACAATTTTTCCTATAAAATTTTTTTTTAATATCTTAAAGCATTTACTTTTGTACACCTGTAATTGTAAGTTCTTTCTCTGACTCTTTGAGATGTATGTAAATCCTTTAAAAAGCCCCTTGTCTGTTTTATAATCCAGGAATATTTTTCTTTTTTTTTATTGTTCAAAACATCACAGAGGTGCCTTTTTCTCCCCATTGACCCATTCCACCCTGCCCCACCCACCGCCCCAGTCCCTCACCACACCATTGTCTGTGTCTTAGGGTATGCTATAGTAGATAGAAAGTGACAATAGACAGCCTTAATTAAGGTGCAAATTGACCTTTGTCAGAGAAGATTCTAGCCTAGGACATGACTACCCACCATAAATTTGTGGATTAAAAGGGGCCACATGCTAAACCTGACAAACTCGGGGAAGGCTTGCATGGTGGCATTGCAAACTCAGAGACCTAAAGTAACCCCAAAGGATGGTCTGAAATTAAAACTTTTTAACTTAAAAGCATCTTATGGTTGGCAGCCATGTCCTAAGGCAGTATTTTTCCCTAAAAAGGTTAATTTTCACCCTAACTAAAATTGTGTTCTTTCTCTTATACCTTTCTGAAGAGATTTCCTGGGTTGAGAAGATTTTACCATTAATTGTATTTTCCCAACAATATTAAAATTCTTGCCAATGGAAGTGTGGTTCTTTCACAGGATCAGAAGGAAAGCATTCTGAGGGATTCAGGTATGGAAAGTTGTGGAATAAGATTTACTTAAGTGGAAATAGAAGATTGTCCCCAGGTTTCCAATGTCCCATCTCTGTTCCATCCCACTATAAAACAAGTTCAGTCTTGTCTTTATCAATCCCAATACAAAAACTAGTGTCCAAAGATTCTGTGCCATATTAAAGCTTTGTCCATATCAAAACTTAGTCCAATTCCTGGTTTTGCTCTGGTGGCTGACACTGCTGTACCTAATACTCAGGCTCAGTTTGGAGTCTGCTTGAAGTCCTTGTGGTTGCTAGGGCCACATGGTTGCTATGGAGAGAGAACATAGGAATGAAGAGGGAAAAGAGCAAAACAAACTTTTTGTTAGCTGGGATTGATACTGTTGTCATTAAACTAGTGTGTACTGAGAAGGGGGAAGGGGGCACTGATTAGATGCTCCCTTGGTGGTGAATTTCCCTGGCAAATAAGGAAAAACTGCTGCAGGGGCCCTGGTTCTAGCAAGCAGGACTGTTAGTTTCCATGGCCCAACCCTCTCTGCTCATGGCTAAGGGACAGGAATCACAATGTTGCTATGTGAGAGAATTTCCCTTTGGCAGCCATTTGGCTTGAGGGCTGAGGTTCCACCCCTTGCAGCTATATTGCTTGGAACAGAAATTATAAGCAATCAGGCTGAACTGCTATAAATCTTTTTGACCTAATGCTTGTCAGTAATATTGTCTCTATTACAAACATAGCTACTGTGTTTGACTCATGCAATTGTTGCTGCTTGTCATTTAATGCTTCTTCCACAGGTATAGCTAATAGAGAAAAGCCTGATATACAGGTGGTCAGAGAAATTAAAGGTTTATGTTACCTAATATTAGAAACTGATTGGAAACAGAATTGAAACCCAAGGCTTGAGGTATTATATTTCTGTACAGCCAAATTAACAAGGAATGCTCATTCCCCTCAAGGGAAGCTCTCTCACACTAGCAAGACTTTTAAGGGACTGAGTCTATTAGAAATATAAGAGTCAGTAATAGATTGCTCACCCAACTATTAGAGGCAAGTTAAAAAGACCAAACATTTTATATCCAAGAGAGTAAAAGGTAAAAGCCTCCAGTAAATTCAGAATCTTCTCCATGTGGACTTAAAGGCTCAACACCTGGAAAACTGCATTATTATTTCAGAAAAGGTCTCTGTCCTGAGCATGGGAATAGGCTTTGGACTGTGAGCAAATGCAATTCCCCAGTGGGCTTAACTAGTTGGACCATAGGACATCATGGTAGCTAATGTGTCATAGACTCCACAGATTGGGAGCATAGAAGACATTCATGCCTCCCTCAGTTATCCAATCTCCCCCCTTTAAGAGAATAAAACAGAGAGATTAAAGATGGCAGCAGACTGTGGAAGCTACACTGACTCTCTCCTTGGACCAAACTGGAATTACAACTGAAATATAGGAAAACCACCTGAATAATTAACAGTAACTGAAGGCAAGCTAGAGAGCACCTTCATAACCAAGGAGGAAAAGTGGAGACCACATAGAGACTGGTAGGAAATGTGAAGGTGCTACAGGACGGGCAGGGCTCCCACAGGGAGCAGCTGAAGGTCTAGAGGGATATTTCAGCTGTGGTGGGTTCCCACTGAGGATGCTGGGGTCTAAACCCCAGGCTTGGCTTCCTAGTGAAGAGCACCAAAACTGAGATACATGCTCACATAACTTCTGGTTGTGATAAGTAGCCAAGTTTCTGTCTGTCAGGGAGAGATGGCTGGAATGCAGGCACTCTCTTAAGGAGCCAACACACAAAGTTTCATGTACTGTCAATCACCTTAGTCTCCAGCAGAGACAAGACAGATTGGAGTGGAGTTGTGTGAGGAGAATCTAGGATTGTGGGCTCTGGAGACAGAGCTCAGGGGACACCCCTCTGGATTCCTGTGCTGTCATTCCCCCATACTGCAGAAGACATTGTTCATAGGCAGACATTTACCTTCCAAGCAGCTTTTGCCTAAGGGGGATGAAATGGCTCCACCATGCTGGAAAACCTCTCACCCTAACCTGTGGAGTTTCTGCAGCCTGAGGCTCATTAACAGAATCAGATTAATCAGTCTGCAGACAGAGGCAGACCTCAGAATGCTTTGAATCTTTGCCTGATCTACATCAAGATCCAGGTCTTGGAAAAGCAGACTTTGGTGTGCATCTTGGTCCTGTCCAAACACACCCACCCCAGCAGAAGAGACCTCAAGCTGAGGGTTGCTGATAGCTCCAAACAAGGTCCTCAGGGCCAGTCACAAACACTGTCTGACATTGGCCTGCACCAGAGACCCTCCAGAAAGACTGAGAGTCCTAGAATATCTACCTAATACATAGAAACAAACTTAAACAGGCAGGCAAAATGGGGAGAAAAAAAATAAGCCCCAAATGAAAGAACAAGAGAAGTCTCCAGAAAGAGTTAAATGAAATGGAGATAAGCAATTGATCAGATATAGAGGTCAGAATACTGATTGTAAGGATGCTCAACAGCATGAAAAAGGATATGGAAATTATAAAAAATGACCAGTCAGAAATAAAGAATAACATAGCAGAAATAAAGAATACATTTGAAGGAATAAACAACAGATTAAAGGAAGCTGAGGATTGGATCAGCAAATTAGAAGACAGGGAAGAAAAAAATCACTCAATCAGAGATCCAAAAACAAAAAACAACTAAAAAACAGGAGAACAGCCCAAGGGAGCTGTGGGACAACATGAAACATTACAATATTTACTTTATAGGAGTGCCAGAAGAGGTAAAAAGTAAGCAAGGGTTAGAGAACCTGTTTGAAGAAATAATGGCAGAAAACTTCCTTAACATGGTGAAGGGAAAAGGCACACAAGTTCAGGAGGCACAGAGAGTTCCAAGCAAGAAAAATCCCAAAAGTCCCACACCCAGACACATGGTAATTAAAGTGCCAAAAATTCAAGACAAAGAGAAAATCTTAAAGGCACCAAGAGAAAAGCAATCTGTTACTTACAAAGGAGCCCCCATAAGGCTGTCAGCTGACCTCTCATTAGAAACTCTACAGGCTACAGGGGGATGGCATGAAATATTCAAGGTAATGCAAAACAAGGATCTGAAACCAAGACTACTCTATCCAGCAAGGCTATCATTCAAAATAGATGGTGAAATCAAGAGCTTTCCAGATAATAAAAAGCTAAGGGAGTTTATCACCACCAAACCAGCACTGCAGGAAATCTTAAAGGAACTGCTGTAATTAGAAGTAGGAATAGAAGCATTGTAAGAAATGTTAAAGAGACTGTTGTAATAAAAAGCAGAAATATGTAGAGAGTGAAACATAGGCATAAAGAATTAAAATAGCAATAAATAAAGATTTAATCTTAAAAACTTTAAGGGAGAGATAAACAGCAATACAGTCATTGTCGTGGACTTTAACACCCCACTGACTTCACTGGATAGGTCTTTAAGACAAAAAGTCAACACAGAAACAGTGATTCTAAATGGCACACTAGATCAGGTGGATTTAATTGATATTTACAGAACATTTCACCCCAAAGATGCAGAATATACATTCCTCTCAAGTGCACATGGGACACTCTTAAAGATAGACCACATGTTAGGTCATAAAAAAAATTTCTACAAGTTGAAGAAGACTGAAATCATATCAAGCATCTCAGATCACAATGACATGAAATTAGAAATCAACTACAGAAAAATAGTTCAAAAAAATCCAAACACATGGAGGCTAAATAGCATGTCATTAAACAATGAGTGGATTACCAAAGAGATCAAGAAAGAAAGCAAAACTTCCTGGAAACAAATGAAAATGGACACACAACAACCCAAAATCTATGGGACACAGTGAAAGCAGCCCTAAGAAGGAAGTTCATAGCACTACAGGCCTACCTCGAAAAGCAAAATATTTAGTAAACTATCTAACCCTACAACTTAAAGAATGAGTAAGCTCTGTGTTGAAGCCATCTGGACCAGGGTTTTTGTTTGCTGGGAGTTTTTTATTACTGCTCCAGTTTCATCAATTATTAGCCAATTCAGGTTTTCTGATTCTTCTTGATTCAGTTTTCATGATCTCATTCATACTTGAAATCTAGTAAACAAAATAGACTGAAGAATAAAATAGATCCAGAGACATAGAAGCATGGAACAGACTGGTAAAGCTCAATGGGAAGGTGGGGTGGGGGAATGGGTGGGGAGAGATTAATCAAAGAACTTATATGCATATATGCATAACCCAGGGACACAGACAATAGTGTGTTGGAGGCCTGGAGGGAGCAGGGCGGGTGGTGGGGTGGAAGGGATCAATGGGGTGGAAAAAAGGGGGGGATATCTGTAATACTTTCAACAATAAATATAAATTTTTTAAAAATTAAAAAAAATAAAAGAGGATGAAACATTGTTTACTTTAGGGTTTGCTCCCTAACGTCAATAGTAATACTGTCTCCATTTCTTAAGTGTATCTACTCTGACAAGGAATTTTATTCTGGGCTTGTCAAGGAGAGGGCTGTCTGCCTCTGAAATGCTAATACCTTGTTATAGAAATCTTATCTGTGTCATTTATTGGAATGAAAATTCTGAGAAATAGATCTTATCTGATCCTAAGCTATCTGAGCCAATCAGTTCAACTCAAGTCACCTGTGATTTGCAAAATCAGTTTTGCTGTGTACCTGTCTCCATGGCAGTATGTCAGTGTGTTTGCCAGTGAAGAAGTCTATGTCTCTAAAAGTTGTGGAATGCGTTTGCCAATCTAGGGAATGCTAAACACTCACTTTTAGCTTATTCTCCCTGCCTGATCCCTCCAGTTTGGCATTTCTTAAGGAGAGAGTCATGGCAATACATTTCTTTGCATAAATCCAATAAGACCACACAGTTTCAAACTATGTAGTCTTATTATCCAGGACTTTCACTGAAATGCCATGTATAAGAGAGACATGTCTGAACTCTGGTTATTACCAGAAAGCTTTAAGGAACTGAGATTGGCTTTCCAAGGCCAATCAAAGCCACTTGTATCTTACTTGGTCACATGGTTCATGACAGTCTTTTCAGGAAAGGTGGCAAGGAAGAAACCTCAAGACATCTTTGGGGACTTCAAGGACTTGAGAACTTGACCTCAACCTACAGGTAGTGCAGGCAAAGCCTGATAGCAACTATGGCTTGGTTTCTCCACCCTGAGAGTCTGATTTCTCATTAAAGGTCAATCTAAAGATTCCTTGTAAAAATTCCAGCAAAGTGAATTTTTAAAAGTTTGTGTAATCCATTTGGCCAACTGTTATTCTTGTGGTTACACAAATAATCAGGCCAAACCAAAACTGAACTTAATTCAATGTCTTTGAAAATGAGGGTAATCATAAGGAGAGAAAAAATTGTGTTCAATAAAAATCACCATGCCTAATTGTAGATATTGGACTCCAGTACAGTTAACTGTCTCCAAAGTTTTGTTTTAAGGCTGTGTCTGTGCATGCCATATAGGCCTCAGCACCTCATGACATCATCAGAAATGTCCTAACTGCAGACCATCTTTGAGATTGTTACTGTGTGCTTTCATTCCAACAAAAGCCTTGAATCTGGAATTCTTCTCAACTGGTTTATACTTTACTGTATATATTAACCTTTGTGTTTTGTTTACTTCTGTTTTCAGAGAATGTATGCCTATGTACTTATTCACCTGATTGCTTGTGCACACAATATAAGCTTCACTATAGAAACCATCTGCATCACTGTGTCCTGAAAATGAGACTCAATGACTTGAAATTATGATTGAGTCAATGAACCATGGACAGTCTGTTGGCTTTGCTTGAAACTGATTTACCCTTTTCTTCACAAATGGTTCTTACCCCAAAAGCTCCCAGTTTCTTATTGGGGAAATCTTAGGATATTTCCATTAGCTTAATTTGAGTTAAGTATGGTGGACAAAAGCAGGGAATATCAAGAAAATCTTGATAGTAAAAGCAAGGATAAAACAAAACAAACATATAACCAAAACAAAACTAAAAACAAGCTAAGCAGGGCAAAATTCTTTTCTAAAAAAGAGAAAAAAATTTAGTTAAAAAATGTTTTAAAAAATTTTTTTTTTTTTAATTATTATAAAATTTAAAACCATATTGCAAAGCCACTGTAATAAAAAAAAAGGCCTGGTATTGGTACAACAACAGGCATATAGATCAATGGATCAGAACAGAGACCCCAGAAATAGACCTATGCCATTATGGTCAGTTAATATTTGACAAAGGAGGCAAGAGTATCCAGTGGAGTAAAGACAGTCTCTTTAATAAGTGATGCTAGAAAAATTGGACAG
The DNA here is from genome assembly GCF_054644295.1 of Miniopterus natalensis. Taxonomy (NCBI): domain Eukaryota; kingdom Metazoa; phylum Chordata; class Mammalia; order Chiroptera; family Miniopteridae; genus Miniopterus; species Miniopterus natalensis. The sequence continues at coordinate 31,062,630 of NC_142090.1, forward strand.
ATACATGCAAAAGAATGAAACTAGACCACCAACTTTCACCATACATAAAAATAAACTCAAAATGGATAAAAGACTTAAATGTAAGTCACAAAACCATAAAATCCTGGAAGAAAACATAGGCAGTAAAGTCACAGACATCCCACGTAGTGGAATTTTCACTGATACATCTTCTAGGGCAAGAGAAACAAAGGAAAAAGTAAACATGTGGACTATATCAAACTAAAAAGCTTCTCACAGCAAAAGAAAACAGCCTCAAAATACAAAGGAACCCTATGATCTGGGAAAACATATTTGCCAAGGATGTATCTGATAAGAGGAATATATCCAAAGTGCACAAAGAACTCATAGCACTCAGCAAGAGGAAGACAAACAACCCAATTAAGAAATGGGCAAAGAACTTGAATAGACACTTCTCCAAAGAGGACATACAGATGGCCAAGAGACACATGAGAAAATGCTCACCATCGCTAATCATCAGAGAGATGCAAATTGAAACCACAATGAGGTATCACTTCACACCTGTAAGAATGGCTACCATCAACAAATCAACAAACCACATGTGCTGCCGAGGATGTGGAGAAAGGGGAACCCTAGTACACTGCTGGTGGGAATGCAGACTGGTGAAGCCACTATAGAAAACAGTATGGAGGTTCCTCAAAACATTAAAAATGGAGCTGCCTTTTCACCCAGTGATTCCACTCCTAGGAATGTATCTTAAGAATCCTAAAACATTCATCAGAAAGGATATATGTACCCCCATGTTCATAGCAGCACAGTTTACAATAGCTAAGATCTGGAAACAGCCCAAGTGCCCATCAGTACATGAGTGGATAAAAAAGCTGTGGGACATCTACACCATGGAATACTACACAGCTGTAAAGAAGAATAATCTCATACCCTTTGGGACAGTATGAATGGACCTGGAGAAAATTATGCTAAGTGAAATAAGCCAGGCAGAGAAAGACAAACATCACATGATCTCACTTATATGTGGAATCTAAAGAACTTAATAAACAGATGAACACAATAGATTCAATGACATGGAAGCATAGATGAGACTGATGAATGTCAGAGGGATGGAAGAGGGTGGATGGGTGGAAGGGGAGAGAGTAACCAAAGAATTTATATGCTTATATGCACAACCCAAGGACACGGACAATGGTGGGGAGAGGGACTGGGATGGAACAGGTCATCAGGGAGAAAAAGGGACATCTGTAATATTTTAAACAAAAATAAAATTATAAATAAATAAATAAATAAATAAATAAATAAATAAATATTTGTTTTTATTGACTTTTAGAGAGAAAGGGAAAGATTGATAGAAACATCAATGAGAGAGAAACATAGATCTTCTGCCTCCTGCACACCTCCTACTGGGGATTGAGCCCACAACCCAGACATGTGCCCTGAACATGAACTGAAATGGTGACTTCTTGGTTCATGGGTTGATGTTCAACACCTGAGACATACCAGCTAGGCAGTCTCCTCACTTTTGAATTATGCCTTTTAACCTTCTTGTCAAGTTTTTCATTTCTAGACTACAATAAAGATACCAGCTTGTCCAACACATCATCTTCCTGAACATTGCCTACATAACCTCCCAGGGACACCAGACTGACCATGACCTTACAGAATCCCTCTTCAATGCATGAAGACACCCCTTCCTTTTTGCTCCCTCCTTCCTTTGTCAGATAGGGAGACCTCTAAGACTTGGGATAGTCAAGATATGCCCATTGACAGCAGGAAACAGTTATAAGACAGAGTTCTTTGTATATTTTTCCTGTGTAAGATTACAAAAGGTTCTTTTTTTCTCAGGTGAGATTGATACCATTGTAATTAACCTAGTAATTAATAACAGGAGGGGAGCAAATGGGGAAGCAGGCCATTATAGGCATGTAAATTGGACAGCTTCACCAGGAAGCTACAACATTACATTCCCGAGGGGTCCACAAAGGAAAGATAGGCACATGTCTGGTAAAGTTGAGATGACTAGGGAAGGTTCTTGCTATCAGTCACACCTGGGAACAGAGGTCATTGGCCAGAATGGGCATGGCTACTGCAAGCATATGGAAATTTGGTATATTTTATCGTCTGAACAAAGGATTTCGCTGTCTTGTGCATTCTTGTGCTCATGTGCTCCTGATTCCTCTTACTGCCCTTCAGACTCTTATTATTTGAGGTGTGCTCCCTTGGGTTTTCCCACATGGCCCATGGACTAACGGACTAAAATTAGCCTGATACTGAACTGGACCTGGTTCCAACATGGAAAGAAAACTCTAGAGACTGGCTTTGCTTCTAACTTTACTGAAACCTTATTTATTGAAAATAATCCAAAAGACTGGGAGTCATAGCAAATGTACATACTACATAGAAACAAATTCAAACAGGCAGCTAATATGGGGAGAAAAAAACAAAAAAATCCCCAAATAAAAGAACAAGAGAATTCTCCAGAAATAGAGGTAAATGAAATTGAAATAAGCAATCTATCAGATATAGATTTCAGAATACTGATCATAAGGATGCTCAACAGCATTAAAAAACATATGGAAACTTATGAAGGAAATTAAGAATGACATAGTTGAAATTTTAAAAAATACATTGGAAAGAATAAACAGCAGACTAGGGGAAGTAGAGGATCAGATCAGTAAAAAATAGGGTAGAAAAAATGACTCAATCAGAGAAACAAAAAGAAAAGACAACTAAAAAACAGGACGTTAGGTTAAAGGAGTTGTGGGCCAACATAAAATGTAACAATATTCACATCATAGGAGTTCCAGAAGGTGAAGAAACTAAGCAAGAAATACAAAAACTGTTTGAAAAAATAGTGGCAGAAAACTTTCCTAACCCAGTGAAGAAAAAAGTTACACAAGTTCAGGAGGCACAGAGTCCTGAGCAAGAACTCAAAGAGGCCCACACCGAGACACATCATAATTCAAATGCCAAAAATTCAAGACAAAGAATCTTAAAGGCACCAAGAGAAAAGTCATCTGTTACCTACAAAGGAGTTCCCATAAGGCTGTCAGCTAACTTATCATCAGAAACTCTATAGGCCAGAAGGGAATAGACTGAAGTATTCAAGGTAATGAAAAGCAAGAATCTGAATCAAAGACTACTCTATGCTGCAAATCTACCATTCAGAATAGATGGTGAAATAAAGGCCTTTCCAGACAACAAAAGGCTAAAAGAGTTTATCACCACCAGCATTGCAAGAAATGTTAAAGGGACTACTGTAATAAGAAGTTGAAATAGAAAGAGAAATAAGCATAAAGAAGTAAAATAGCAATAGATAAGCACCTATCAATAATAATCTTAAATATAAATGGAGTAAATGCTCCAATCAAAACATAGGGTACCTTATTGGATAAGAAAATGTGATCCAAATATATACTGTCTACAGAGACCTACTTCAGAACAAAAGATTCTCACACACTGAAAACAAAACAAAACAAACTTCTGGAGGACTCTAAAGGAGAGAGTGACAGCAATACAGTCATAGTAGAGGACTTTAACACCCCGCTGACTTTACTGGATAGATCTTCCACACAAAAAATCAACAAGGAAATAGTGACTCTAAATGACACACTAGATCAGATGGATTTAATTGACATTTACAGAACTTTTCACCCCAAAGCTGCAGAATATGCATTCTCCTCAAGTGCATATGGGACATTCTCAAAGATAGACCACATGTTAGGACACAAGTCTCTACAATTCAAGAAGACTGTAATCATATCAAGCATCCTCTCTGACATTTATACCATGGAATACTATGCAGCTGTGAAAAAGAAGGACCCTTACCCTTTGAGACAGCATGGTGGGACCTGGAAAGTATTATGCTAAGTGAAATAAGTCAGTCAGAGAAAGACAATTATCACATGATCTTACTCATATGTGAAATCTAATGAGCAAAATAAACCAATGAACAAAATAGATGCAAAGACATAGAAGCATGGAACAGACTGATGAATCTTAGAGGGAAGGCAGGGGTGTATGAGTGTGTGTGGGGAGAAAATTACCTAAGAACTTATATGCATATATCATAATCCATAGACACAGACAATAGTGTGGTAAAGGTCTGGAGGGGGGCATGCAGGATGGAAGGAATCAATGGGGGGTAAAGGGAACATCTGTAATACTTTCAACAATTAAAAAAATAAAATTAAAATAAAATATAAAATAAAATAATATAAAATATAAAATAAAACAATAAAATAAAATATAAAATTAAATTAAATTAAATTTAAATTAAAAATTAAAATAATAAAATAAAATAAATAAAATATATAAAATAAAATAAAATAAAATAAAATAATAAAATAAAATAAAATAAAATAATAAAATAAAATAAAATAAAATAAAATAAAATAAAATAAATAAAATAAAATAAAATAAAATAAAAATGTCTCCCTTGGTTTTGATGAGTGGGCATTGGAACCCTGCACTAATTTCATTATTTGTATTGACTTATATAAACATCTATGAAGTTCAGGCATGTTAGACATTTTGTGTTTAACAAAAAATAAATTCCTCAAGAGCAGGGCTCTGTCTTATTTGAATTTTCACTTTTATATACAATCAGGTCATAATGGCACTTGATGAATAATGGTGACTCAATAAATCCCATTTTGTTGGCCTTTGACAATGCCAAAAGGAAAAAATCTATAATCTTTCTTTGAAATTAATTCTAAATTAACTCTTTTATTCATCTTTAGCTATGTATGCTAGATTACTAATACTCCATTTAAAGTTCCATCATCCATTTTTAGCCTACTACCTAACATACTGCATTATAAACTTAGTAAGTTTTCAAAATAAACTCTACCTTGAATTATCATTATTTAGGTTCTCTCTACTTTTTTAAACCATGCAGAGAAAGACAAATATCACATGATCTCACTTATATGTGGAATCTAAAGAATATAATAAACTAATGAATAAAATAGATTCAGTGACATAGAAGCATGGAACAGACTGATGAATTTCAGAGGGAAGGCAGGGGTGGGTGGGTGGATGGGGAGAGAGTAACCAAATCATTTATACACATATATGCATAACCCACAAGCACAGACAATAGTGTGGTGAAGGCCTGGGGGGGGGGTGCAGGGTACAAGGGGTCCATGGGGAAAAAAGGGGACATCTGTAATACTTTCAATGATAAAGATAAATTTAAATTAATTACCATAAATATATATAAATTAATTACCATATAAGGAAAAGCAAAGCATTTGGATCATTTTTCTTAATTTTCTGGTAATTGTGCTATAAAATATTTTCAGTTATATGGCATCCTTTATAAAGATGTAATTTTAATGTAATTTATTTATATAATTATGAGTTTAATAGACACTGTAGGGATGCAGGATTTTGCTACCCCAAAACATGTCCCCTTGACATGAGGAATATTTTATGCTGATTATTTTTAAGAAACAAAAGGCTCAGGAAGAACTTTTTACCTTCCTTTTAACTGCCTAAAAGAATTTATATAAAGGGCCTCTAGTCATCACTAGAGATTACTACAAGGAATGTGTGCTAGGTGCAGTGGGGGAAACTCAGCAGGGCCTGGAGACCAAAGCCCTTTCTGTTCCACTGTTTCTGCATGGCCCAACTAACATTTGTTCACCAAACATTTGTTCTTTATTTCTGTGTAATTGCATTCCTTCCCTTTGAAATTCCAGGCTCCTATCCATTCTCCTTAGTTCAGAATGACATATAAGCCCCAATTGCCTGACCATCTGTGGGCAACCCACATACTTATGGAGCCCCTGTACATATAAAATTAAATTTGATTTTCTCGTTAAATTGTCTTATGTCAAATTAATTCTTAGGCCAGCCAGTAACAGTATATTCATTTTAAGGGTAATTAAATTTATTTTTCATAGTAACTTGTGTTGGAAATTTTTTTAAAAGTAGTTTATTAATTTAAATATTTAAACAAATTAAAAGCTTTGAACTGCCAAATTAGTCAATACTCAAAATTATTTATAATTTTTCTCTTTCACCTTAATCCAAGCCTTATTATGACAAAGTTTTCTAAACTAATGTATATGTTTATGCCTGGGTTTATTATTAACAATATGTGTTTATTATTCTGCCCAATTCTTTTTTAAAGAACGGGCAACTGAGTCTCATAATGACTATTGAAGTGTCACAACCATTTATTGATTGGAAATAAACTACACTGTATAATTTTGGCGATTTCTTTCCAAAATTTTTGGAGGTTGAACTCATGAGAATTACTCATTGTTAAAGTAGCCCCTCAGGATTTAGTTTTGAATTATATTTTTTCTATAATTATTTAAAAGTAGTATTTTTTAAAGGAAATGGTAATTACCCAAATTGTTGCTGATATGTGTGTGATATGTGTATAGGTTTTTATAAGTGTGCATCTTCCAAAAGGATCTGCAAATACAGTATTACCAAGTTGAATAGTATCTAATTAACCAAGTCCTGGCAGACTGGGAGGTTATCAAGAAATAATCAAGCCTTCAGGTGCTGTAAGGCACTGGGTGCAGCTAAGTGCCTCTAATTCCCCAAGGGTGTTATTATCTCATGATGATAATGCTCCCTTGAGTTGTTTTATTGCTTTTATTAAAAGTCTTTATTGTGGAAAAAATGTTTATTTTTATGCAGGAGCAGGATGGAGTTGACAGTTTAGACTATTGAGTGAATAGTAGAACACATGACTTGTGGTGCATGCCATGACAAATCTGCTCATTTAGAATGCTCCCCAGCTGACCTGAATTTGATTACCCCAGTACTTCTGTAATAAAACCCAACTCCCAAATAGGATAATTGTAACACTGTGTTTTCAAGCTAATGGTGTGGGTTCTCTAAAATTAGAAAGTGACTCACTTTGTAATGTGTAAAATACTGACTAATGATTCAGGACAGAAAAATATATTGGGTAACAAAATGAATGGCTTTGAATTCCATGATTAAAGAGATCAGTTGATTTGGAAAAGACTAATGAATCCAGGTGAAATTGTGAGATAAACCTCAGAAAGTTTTCCTTTCCTTTGATGCCTATTTTCTCCCCACAAATTCAACCACACTAGCTTTCAGGTCAAGTAGAATAAAATCCAAACTTGATTTTCTAGTTTGGTATTCCCTCTTGATATTCTAGTCCTACCTCCTTGATATTCTAGTTCTACCAGTCTTCCTTCTCTCATTTGAAAAGGCCAGTAAAATAAAACATCCCCCCCCCCCCCCCAGGTATTCGTCTGGCTTTTTCTTATCATCATTGCAGTCTCAGCTAGAATATCTCAGAGAGGCCATATGTCTGAAACAAGCATCCCACACACCTTCTACCCTGTTTTAGTTTCTTCATCACACATATTAACCATTGATGTTATATTAGTAATTTGATTGTCTGTATTCACCAATTAGAATGTAAGTTTAACTGTCTCTTGCTCACACTTATAATACTAGCTTCTAGAAGAATCCCTTTCAGGTAGTAAACAGTCATATAAATATATTTTCAATGCATATATTTCCCAATTGTTATCACAATATACATTTTATAATTGCCAATTTATCATCCATCCTCCTTGCTTCTTCCTAACAAAACTCATAGATTTCTCTTTTTATCATTTGCTTTTCAGCTGATCTTTTTCAAGGCAAGATGGACTAATGCCAGCTCCAGGCAATGGGTCCCTTTGGGCAATGAGTGATCAATTGGCATGTAACTTAGTTTGAGATAATGAGACTTGATAAGGGCTTTGGTAGAGACATCTGAGAAATCTCTCACTTTCTGTAAGAGCTTAAAGAACAACTTTATCTTTGTTCCTCTTATTGTTGTCAATGGAACTCAAGAAATTTACACACAGTGAGTGAAAAGAAACTCTTTAATTTAATCAAGAGTGTTAAAATCGTGTATCAAATATAATTTTTTCACAATAAAGATTGAAAACCTGAATTTTATGGGAATATAAAATTACTGTAGTTTCTAGGATCTTCTGATTCAGGGATGGAAAAAATGGCCTTACTTAGAAAGCTATCTTATATTCTCAAACAAAACCAGGCAGATCAGATCATAAAAAATGATTACACAGTCATAATGTGTTTATTTATATAAGCAGTATTTCATATTTCATTCTGCAAACTCAATAAGGTTACTTGTAATATTTTGATTTCCCATTTTTACTAGCAAAGCCAGTTACTAAGTAAAGAGTACTTAAGTGTACTAAATAAACAATTTAACTGCAATGCTGTATCAGAAGTAAATTCTCTGGAATTTCTAAATCAAATTTTGTGTCCAAGAATCAAAATTAATAGGAAAAGTTTAGGTACCAAGAGGCCTGATATCTAAAATCTAAACATACTGTGAATTTTAGTAAAATAAATTAAAACTAAAAGAAGGGTGTATTTGAAAAATAAAAAAGAACTAAATCTTAAATAGGGAACTAAGCATTTAATTTAGAAATACAGGGAAACATATATAATGGATAATATAAAAAGATGCTAGGCAAACTATATAATGCCTTTTTTCCCTTAAACAGTTCTATGCCTTATTTTTCAATACTAAAATGTGATACATAGAATATTTACTAATAATGATTTATAGCTTTGAATAATGTTGACAGTAGCTAATGTTTATTGAGTATTTACTAAGTGCCAGCCACTGTTTTTCTAGGGTTTTATGTTCATTAACTCAATGGAATCTCCTTAAGAACTTTAGGAGAAGAAATTATGCAGCAAAGGAAAATGACTTGGTAATTAGAAGGGGAGGAACAAGAATTTTAACCCAAGCAGCCAGGCTCCACATTCTACATACATAGTCAAATTGTGCAAAAACGAAGGCTGATTTGTAAAGAAAAAGTTCAGCAAACCAGCCTTTCAGTCAATATAAATGTGTCTTTGGGCATGATCTTCACTATCATCAGTCCAACTTCAGCAAATATTGAATAAATCATTAGCTTTCTCCTGAAGCACAAGTATCATAGTGGAAATACTCATTGAACTTTGATAGCTTACAAATAGTAGATTTAATACACTGGAAATTGATGCTATTTATTCTTAGCTGAAATAAGCCACAGATTTCAATTCATCATGGTGGAGGTGCTGGAGGTATCTAATTAAAATAACATAAAATGACTCTGGTATTCTTGAAAACAAATTTCAGAATTTTTTAGAATAAGTTAATATTCTGTTGAGTTACAAAATGGTCTTATCCCCTTCCAACTTTTTAAATTACTTTTAATTAGACGAGAAATTTCAGAAACAAGACTGTAGCTTGCATATCCATAGATTTGAATCATAAAAATAAGTTTGTCATTGAAGGCAAATTAAATTAAATTTAAGAAGTTGGAATTGACCTCATATGATGCAGTGAAAAGGGCCCATCACATCTATGATGTTTTTCCCCAAGTTTACTAACTTTAATCTAATCATAAGAACATCAGACAAACTCAAATTGAGAGGCATTCTATAATATACTGGACAATTATTCTTCAAAAGTGTAAAGGTCATAAGAGATAAGGAAAGATGGAGAAATCACCACAAATTATAGACTAAGGTGATATCATGACTAAATACAACAGGGTAACCTGAACTAGATCTTGCAACAGAAAAAAGGGAGAAATTTAAATAAAGATTTTGCAGTGGAAAAATGGGAGAAATCTACATAAGTTAGTAGTTATTTTTTTCAGTTTTTTCAATTTCTTAGTTTTGATAAATATAACATAGATTTATAAAATGTTAACAAGAGGGGAAGCTGAGAGATGGTTTTATGGTTCTATCCTTGCAATACTTGTATAAATCTAAAGTTATTTCAAATTAAAAGTTAAAACAAATAAATATAGATAGATAATATAATAGATAAGTATATCTCCTCCTTCCCTCTTCTAAGGAGGGGTTAAGTATATATTATAACCATGCAGAAACTCCATTTCTTTAACATAAGCCTTTCTCCTTTCTGTCCACCCACACCCTTCCCTAATCATTACATTCTTTGGATATCAGAGCCTAGTCAGCATCAAACTGTGTTAAGAACAAGCCCTCAGGTCTGTTGAACACAAAATCAGAGTTTTGGTCAAGCTAATGCGCAGGCAAATTAGTTTAGTAACAGCTTTTACATGAAGACTCAAAATGACTTTTCATAATTTGACTCTTTTCACATGCAATGTTTGCTATTAAAGTAATGTTAAGATGATCCTTCCCTCACCATGTGATCAAAAAGACAGTATTGGCTCTCATATATTGGGATCAGACGTACTACTTAGCTTAACCTGGAGATAGTACAGAGTCAGTCAGCATGTAAACTTTACATAGTTCTAACAACTGATTTATTAAGAACGTAAGCCCATGTGCAATCATATATGACTCAATAATTACAGGTTGCTGAGAAATAAAGTTTGAGAATGCTTTTTATTTGCTCTCCATATTTATATGAGAGTGTTGTAGGCAGTTAGACAAACATGAGCAGAGCAAGAACAATGAGCCAGGTACAGAAGGTCACCAAGGTGGAAAGTCCTGGGTACCTAGCAAAAGACAATTGAAGGGTGAGATCTCACTCCCAGGGTGAACTTTTCTCACCTAGCATATTGCTGGTCATTAGATTTGGACCCCTTGACCATTCCTCCCTAGAGATAACATCTAAATCTCAGTTGCACTTCAACTCCAGGCCCAGAGAAGCAACAAAATCAGACCAGCGACCACATGGCTGACCTCAAGATCAGCTGCATTGGATAATGCCCCCCTGCCTTGGCCTTGGCCAATCAATCAGCAGAGACCTAGACCTTAAAAGGACACACCTGGAGAACTGCTAAATATTCTATTAAAATCTTCCCCTGGGACCTCCCATAAGATCTCCATACTTAAAACCCTTAGAACAGAGGACCCACTGCACTCTCCCTCCCGAAAGCATTCCTTCACCTTCCCTTTCCCTTTCTTGTTTCTTTTCACTTTCCCCTTCCTTTCCCCCTCCCCAGGCACATAACCATTAGGTTCCTCACTCCCAAATTCCAAAGGCCCTTCCTTGACCTCTATAACTTGTTTCCTAAGCCCATTTCTTCTAGAAATTACTTTTTCTACCTCTATGACTTAACAAATAAATGTTCTCTTATAGTTTGAGTCTTGACTCTGAATTCTTTCTTATCCAGAACTCAAGTACCCAGATTGCTGAACCCAGGTCCAGTCTGACCCCACCGGTCTAACACCCAGTGCCATTCCCACTGCCTACAACAGGAGGAATAAACTTTCCTCTACCCTCAAGGTTCTTCTGGCTGGTCTAATAATCAAATAGACGTGAGACAGATTAGCAAGAGAAAATACATACGTATGTATGGGAACCCCACATGCATGAGAGAGTCAGAGATTCCCACATGCACAAGAGGTTCAGAGATAGAAGGGGGATTGAAGTATATATGACATCATGAGTTAGTGATGAAGTAATTTACCTTGAGGATTTCAAAGGGTCATTACAAGATGATAAGTACAGGTATTTTTTAAGTAGAAGTTTGCCTTGTCCTATATAGATAAGTCAAAAGTTATCCCTGATAATCTCTCATTATGGTCAAGACCCTTGACTCAAGTTATTCTAGGTAGTTAAAGGGAGAAGTGAAAGTTTCTCTTGAGCCTGGAGCTTAAACAGCCTTTAGCTCAAAGTAATGTGCATACCACTGAGGCACATCTTGGGGTGGTTTGTTCTGAACCTCCACAGTTTTACTAAAATGGCAAGTACTTAACTATTTTTGGTTGTTTTTTGTTGTTCTTTTAATGGATCTAATGATAACACTACTCCATAAAGTGACTATAAAATCAGATCCATTCATTCACATGACTTACACAATGGTAATAGTAAAATATATACCTGTATTTTTTCTTCCTTCAACAAAACAACTACAATGCATGCTTCTGTAAAATTTAACTTAACTGCCCCCCACGCACCACCCATTTTTATGTTCTTTCTGTAAGAGATAATTTGGTAAGTGTAACTAAGAATACAACTTTCATCTTTAATTTTGATTTTACTATTTGTTTTTCCTATAAATTTTCTTCCTCTAATACTTAACAATATATAAAATATTTCCTAATAAGAGCTTTAAAAGATCTAATAAAAATTCAATATTAAATATTTATACTCAAGTAATAGTGGTTCCATTTCTAAATCCCATCAAATTTTGTAACCATGCAGAAACTCTATTTCTTTAATAACATGATCTTTTCTTCTTTCTGTCTGCCTATTTCCTTCCTTAATCATTAAGCCCTTTCTGCATCAGGTTCTGTTCAGCATCAAACTGCTTTAAGAACAAGCGTCAGGTCTGTTGACCACAGATACAGAGTTTTGGTCAAACTAAAGCTAGCATCTTGACTTCATTTGTGTTTCAGCCCAAGGCCCATGAAAGTGTAATACCCTTATGGGCCACACCCTTATGAAACTAGAAAGAACATGCCATGGGTGACATCAGGACCTGATATAATGATCAACTACTCCTTACCTGACTTCAAGTAATCAGAAGAGCCCACAACCCCAACTCCTTTAGCAACCATGATTATACCTGCAGAACTCATCCCATGGAAGCTGTCAGAAACCAGTTCTATGAGCAGGCATGGCCCCATTTCCTCAATTACTAAACCCTTACTTTCTATGCTGAAAACTCCTGATTGAGATTGATTGGACTTTGATGCATGCAGGTAAAAAACACATTTAATCTGGTAACATTTTCATTTCTAAAATGCTGTTGCTGAAGAGGATCTTTTCTGAATTATTGTCAATTCACCTTGTTTGATCCACATTTAGTCACAATTTACATCTCTTCTGAAAGTGGCATAAAATAATATGCAACTCTAATGCATTTGCAAAAAATGTTTTCTTTTAACAACTCTTAATGAACCTCTGTTTTATGCAGGGTGTGAAAAGTTCCCAATGTGTGTAAAATAATTATGATGACAAAAAGCATAAGTTTTAAAAAGCCATTTTGTTTGTGCAATGTGTGTAAAAATCCAAAGTAACTCCTAAGGAAAAAATTAATTTTAATAAGTTTTTTTTTTTTTTTTTTGCTTAAAGACTATGTCAATCTGAGGCACAAAGAACTGTGTGTTCTAATGGATCTGGAATATGAGAGTTTTAGCCTATAGAATAAATCTATTTCATCATCAGCCTGTTACTTTACATTTGAACTTTAGGAGATTTGGTTATTTACTAGAGTGGCTATGTACTATGTCTCCAAAAAGTGTAACATTAGGTAAAAAGTTAAAAAGGTGAAGTCTTAAATAATTTTTCTTAATGTTGTAGGGGCCAAAAAAATTTACCCTTCTTCCCTTCTAGGTCCGTGGGCTGATCAAATAATTATATTGACATAAAACTGAATAACAGGAGAAAAAATTTCATAACTAAGAAACCTAAATAATATTACACAAGGTTCAGAGTCTCGTAATAAATATTCATGTTTAAATGAAAAATGAAGAACCAGGAAGATCTCCAACAGAATGAAAAAAATAATATATGACAACATCCACGTGACAGAGATATTAGATTTATCTGATATTTTTTCCATTGCTTTTCGGAGAGAATGGATGGAAGAGAGAAGGTGAGAGAGAGAGGGAAACATCAATGTTACAGAGACACATCAATTGATTGATTGCTTCCCACATTCCACCGGATGGGGGGCCTGGATTGAGCCTGCACCCAAGGTACTTGCCTTTGGCTGAAATAGAACCCAGGATCATTCAGTCCTCAGGCCGACATTCTAACCAGTCAGGGTCTAACCAGTCAGGGTCAAACCAGTCAGGGCTGTATGACAAAGCTTCAAAAGCTTTGTTTCTTAAAGCAATTAAGATCAAATTAAAACAAATTTTAAAATATCAGCAACAAAATAGAAAGTCTCAGAAGATTCTGAAGATGTAAAAAAGAAGAAAATTAAAATTTCATAACTAAAAATGAAATAAAAGAAAACTCCCAGTGGATGGATTCATGAGAAAAATGGAGGAGACAGAAAATAAAGTCAGAAAACTAGAAGTTAGAACAATAAAAAGGACCTCATTTGAAAATAAGAGAAAATAGATTGGGAAAAAACCAAAAACCTACAGAGCCTCAAAAACTCGTGAGAATATAACAAATGATCTAACATTTGTGTCATTGGAGTCCTGGAAGGAAAGATAAGAGAGGGAGGAGTTGAAAAAGTATTCACAGACATAACGGCGAAAAGCTCCCCAAATTTGGCAAGAAACATAGCTATAAATTCAAGAAGGTGAACAAATCTCAAAGAGAATAAACTCAAAGAAATCCACACCAAGACATGTTATTATAAAATTTTGAAAAATAAAGACAAAGAAAAATCTGAATACGGATTGTAAGAATGCTCAACAGCATAAAAAATGTTTGGAAACTATAAAAAATGACCAGTCAGAAATGAAGAATGACATAGCATAAAGAAAGAATACATTAGAAGGAATAAACAGCAGATTAGAGGAAGCTGAGGATTGGATCATGTTAAAGGGACTGCTATAATTAGAAGTAGAAATAAAGGGAATGAGAAACATAGCTATAAATAAACAAAATGGCAGTAGATAAGTATCTTTCAATAATAACCTTAAATGTAAATGGATTAAGTCCCCCAATAAAAGGATATAGGGTGGCTGAATGGATAAAAAAACATGACAAAATATATGCACTCTACAAGAGACCCACCTCAGAACAAAAGACACATACAGGATGAGAGTGAAATGTTGGAAAAAAATTTTCCATGCAAATGGAAATGAAACAAAAGCTGGGGTAGCAATACTGATATTAGACAAAATAGACTTCAAAATGAAGACCTTAATGAGAGACAAGAAAGGTCATTACATAATACTAAAGGGATCAATCCAGCAAGAGGATATAACCTTGATAAACATATATGCACCGAATACAGGAGCACCTAAATTTATTAAAAAAACTTCTAGAGGACTTTAAGGGAGAGATCAACAGCAACACAGTCATGTTACAGGACTTTAACACCCTACTGACTTCACTGGATAGATCTTCCACACAAAATCAGCACTGTTTAGGAAACAGTGATCTTAAAAGACAAACTAGATCAGATGGATTTAATTGACATTTACAGAACATTCCACCACAAAGCTGCAGAATATACATTCTTCTCAAGTGCATATGGGACATTCTCAAAGATAGACCACATGTTAGGACATAAAACAAGTATCTACAAGTTCAAGAAGACTGAAATCATATCAAGCATCTTCTCATATCAGGATGGCATGAAATTAGAAATAATCTACAAAAAAAAACCCCAATAAAAGACATTTAAAAACAGAGAGGCTGAAAAGCATGTTTTTAAACAATGAATGGGTTACCAAAGAGATTAAGAAAGAAATAAAAAACTCTGAGGAAACAAATGAAAATGAACACACAACAACTCCAATTCTATGGGACACAATGAAAGCAGTCTTGAGAGGGAAGTTCATAGCACTACAAGAAAACCTCAAAAACCAAAAAAATCCTAATAGACTCTCTAACCATACAACTTAAAAACTTAGAAAGAGAACAACAAGAAAAGCCCAGAGTCAGTAGAAGGAAAGAAATAATAAAGATCAGAGCAGAAATAAATGACATAGAGACTAAAAAAACAATACAAAAGATCAATGAAACCGAGTTGGTTCTTTGAGAAGATAAACAAGATTGATGAACCTTTAGCCAGATTCATAAAGAAACAAAGGGAGAGGACCCAAATAAATGAATCAGAGACAAAAAAGGTGAAAGAAGAACTGACCCAACAGAAATACAAAGGATTGTAAGAGACTACTATGAACAACTATATGCCAATGAAGCTGGACAACTTGGATGAAATGGATAAATTCCTAGAAAAATACAACCTTTTAAAACACAATCAGAAAGAATCAGAAAGCCTAAATAGGTCGATAACTCCTGATGAAGTTGAAGAACTAATCAAAGGGCTCCAAGCACACAAAAGCTCTGGCCTGGCTGGCTTCATAGAGAAATTTTACCAAACATTCAAAGAATTAACAAATCCAAGAGGGAGGAACACTTTCAAACTCCTTTTACGAGGCCAGCATTAGCCTAATCTCAAAACCAGATAAAGACACTACAAAGAAAGAGAATTAAGGGCAATATCCCTGATGAACATAGATGCTAAAATCCTCAACAAAATATTAGCAAATTGGATCCAGCAATATGTTAAAAAGATCATACACCATAACTAGGTGAGATTTATTCCAGGGATGCAAGGCTGGTACAATATTCACAAATCAATAAACATGACACATTACATAAACAAAGTGAAAGACAAAAATCACATGATCATATCAATAGATGCAGAAAAATCATTTGATAAAATCCAACACCCATTTTTGATAAATACTCTCAGCAAAGTGGGAATAGAGGTGTCATACCTCAACATAATAAAGGAGATATATGACAAACTTCCTGCCAACATCATACTCAATGGGCAAAAACTAAATCTATTTTCCCTAAAAACAAGAGCAAGACAGGGGTGTCCATTTTCACCACTCTTATTCAACATAGTACTGGAAGTCCTAGCCACAGCCATCATACAAGAAGAAAACATAAAAGGCATCCAAATTGGAAAGGAGGAAACAAAACTGTCATTATTTGCAGATGACATGATATTGTACATAGAAAATCCTAAAGACTCCACCAAAAAACTACTAGATTTAATAAATGAATTCAGCAAGGTAGCAGGATATAAAATTAACACCCAGAAATTGATGGCATTTTTATACACCAATAATAAACTCTCAGAAACAGAAACTAAAAAAAACAATCCCATTTACCACTGCAACTAAAAAAATAAGATACCTAGAAATAAACTTATCCAAAGATGTAAAAGACCTTTACTCATAAAACTACAGGACACTGAAAAAAGAAATAGAGGAAGATATAAACAAATGAAAAAATATACCATGTTCATGGATTGGAAGAATTAACATCATTAAAATGTCCATATTACCCAAAGCAATCTATAAATTCAATGCAATCCCTGTTAAAATACCAATGGCATATTTCACCGATCTAGAACAAACACTTCAAAAATGTATATGGAACCAAAAAACACCCCAAATAGCCACGGCAATTTTGAGAAAGAAGAACAATGTTGGAGGGATCACAATACCAGCTATCAAGTTATTCTACAAAGCCACTGTAATCAAAACAGCCTGGTACTGGCACAAGAACAGACATATCGATCAGTGGAACAGAACAGAGACCCCAGAAATTGATCCATGCCATTATGGTCAATTAATATTTGATAAAGGAAACAAAAACATTCAATGGAGTAAAGACAGTCTTTTCAATAAATGGTGCTGGAAAAATTGGGAGGTACGTGCAAAAAAATAAAACTAGACCACTAATTTACACCATACACAAAAATAAACTCAAAATGGATACAAAACTTAAATGTAAGACATGAAACCATAAAAATGCTAGAGGAAAACATAAGCAGTAAAATCTCAGATATCTCTTATAACAATATTTTTACTGATACATCTCCTAGGGCAAAAGAAACTAAGGAGAAAATAAACAAATGGAACTGCATCAAAATCAAAAGCTTCTGCACAGCAAAAGAAACCACCAATGAAACAAAAAGGGAGCCCACTGTATGGGAGAATATATTTTCCAATGACACATCAGATAAAGGGTTAATATCCAAAATATATAAGGGACTCATACAACTTAACAAAAGGAAGATAAGCAATCCAATTAAAAAATGGGCAAAAGACCTAAATAGACACTTCTTCAAAGAGGACATACAAATGTCTAAGAGACATATGAAAAAATTCTCAAAGTCGCTAATCATCAGAGAGATGCAAATTAAAAGCACAAAGAGGCATCATTTCACACCTGTCATAATGGCTACCATCAACAAATCGATGAACTACAAGCTCTGGCGAGGGTGTGGAGAAAAGGGAACCCTAGTACATTGCTGGTGGGAATGCAGACTGGTGCAGCCACTATGGAAAGCAGTATGGAGTTTCCTCAAAAGATTAAAAATTGGCCTGCATTTGACACAATGATCCCACTCCTAGGAACATATCCTAAGGACACCAAAACACCAATCACAAAGACCTTATGCACCCCTATGTTCATAGCAGCACAATTTACACTAGCTAAGATCTGGAAAGAGCCCAAATACCCATCAGTAGATGAGGGGATAAAAAAGCTGTGGCACATTTACACAATGGAATTCTGTGCAGCTGTAAAGAGGAAGGACCTGTTAGCCTTTGGCACAGAATGGAGGGTCTAGAAAGTATTATGCTAAGTGATATAAGCCAGTCAGAGAAAGACAAGTACCATATGACCTCACTTATATGTGGAATATAATAAACAAAATAAACTGATGAACAAAGTGGATCCAGAGACATAGAAACATGAAACAAACTCAGGGATCTCAGAGGGAAGGCGGGGATGGGGCTGTGGGTGGGGAGAGATTAATCAAAGGACTTATATGTTTATAAGCATTACCCATGGACACAGACATTGGTATGTGGGAAGCCTGGGCGTGGGATGGATGTGGGGTAGGGGGGATCAACAGGAATAAAAGGGGACATATGTAATATTCTCAACCATAAAGATAAAGAAACATTAAAACAAAAAGAAAAAATGAAAAAGAAAATGAAGTAAAATAAAATAATAAAAATAAGAGCATTAAAAATGAATAATTTTCTAAATAAAAAGCACATTTATATGAAAAAAAGTAAAGAAAAATCTTTAGGGCAGTGAAAGAGAATGACACTTTTACCAATAGGGGAAATATAGTATGAATGACAGTGAATTTCTCATAAGACACCTTGGAGGCCAAGAAGGAAGTGGCACAACATTTTCAAGTGCTAAAAACAAACAACAACAAAAACAGCCTTATCAACTGACAACAATCCTGTACCCAGCAAAAATGTCCTTCAGGAATAAAGGGGAAATCAAACATTCTCAGATATACTAAGAGAATTTGTCATGAGCAGACCTACCCTAAAATAATGGCAAATGAAAGTTCTCAAAACAAAGTAAATAATAAAAGTAGAAGTTTTAGAACATCAGGAAGGAAAAAAACAACACAGTAAGCAAAAAATATTGCCAAACACAGTAGAATTTCCTTTTCCTCTTGAGTTTCTAAATTATGTTCGACTGTTGAAACAAAAATTATAAAATCATGTGATGCAGTTTTAAAAGTATATTAAGAAAATATAAAATAGAATTATATTATTAAAAAGGGGGGTTAAAGGGATGTAAAAAGAGGAAAGATTTCTTGCACTTCCTTCAAGTTGATAAAATAACAGCTGTAGATTGTGATTACATATCAATAAAGTATATATTATCTATTATAATATCTGTGACCACCACTAATAAAACTATTCAAATAGATGTACTCAAAAATCAATATGAAATTAAGAAAAAAAAAATTTAACCCACAGAAAGGCAAGATAAAGTAAACAAACAAACAAATCTGAGAGAATAATAATGTATATATAAAATGAAGAAAAGTTTCAAACCACCAATCTCAGATCACAACTCAAAAATCTAGGAGAAAAAATGAGCAAAATAAACCTGAAGCAAAGATATGGAAAAGAAGAATGAAAATAAGAGCAGAAATCAGTAACATTTAAAAACAGCAAAACAGAATATTAAGGAAACAAAAAGATCTAGAAAATTGACAAACTTTTTCTTTAAAAAGTGACAAAGGCAAAAATAAAGACACAAGAGAGTAAAATCATAAACAATCTTACCAATAAATATGGAAACATAAATCTTTAATAAAACATTAGCAAAGTGGCATATATAGTCCATGTACTTCTATATACATACACACATAAATGAATGTTTGAGATGCAAAACATTTTGCATAATACTTATATTCCTTTTTAAATATAAAAATATTTAACAACTTAAAAGAAACTCTTAACCAGACAAAGATTATCTGCAAAAATTTATATTATCCCTAATAGAGAAATGTCAGAATCATTCCCTCTGAAATCAGAACAAGACAAGAATGTCCATTATCACTGTTTCTATTCAGTACTTTCTAGCTTCTTAAAAAAGCAGCTAGTGAAGTAAAAGAAATGAAATTTTTAAATTTTGAAAGGACAAAACAAACTATACTTATATAGAAATGACGTATTTGGCTAAGTATATAGTGTAACTTTGTCATATTTATGTCGCTGTTCAGCTTCTCCTCAATGGCTCTTCCCAAAATAGAAGGTAGAACTCATATTTTCATATTTTGTTTCTCTTATAGCTAATACATCATCATTTTACTTGAATTTGAGATATATATATATATATATATATATATATATATATATATATATATATATGAATTCATATGTATATGAATCCTGAAAGTGAATTATGTGAAGGAACATATTTTGGAAAAGCTTTAATTTTATTCTCTTTGGCAGTGGCAGAGACACCATAAAGATGTCTATCTTCCCAAAATTAATCAAGAATTTCAATGCAATTTCAATCTAAATACCCACAGAGATTTTATTGAATTAGACAAGCTAATCCTAAAATCTATATCTAAGAGCAAAATCTAAGAATAGTTAAGAAAATTTTGAAGATGAATAGCAAGTTAGAGGGATGCACTCTACTAGCAAGCAAGACATATTGAAATTATAATACTGTTGTTAAAAATCAGAGTTAGACAAATAGGCTTGAAACATGAACAAAGCAAAGCAGAAAGGACAAGTTATTTAATAAATAATGCTTTAGTAATTGGTTATCTCAATGGAACAAAAATCCTATTAGTTTTCTATGTCACAACATACAAAAAAGTCAAGTCAAGTTGAATAAAGATGCAAAGAATAATGGCAAAAAGTTGATGCTTATTGTTCACTTGGTAAGGTTTTAAGCATTTTACATATGTCAGCTCACTAAGTCTTAATAACGACACTGTGAAGTGAATACTATTCATTCCCCTTTTATAGATTATGAAACTGAGGCAAAAGGGGTTAATTATATTGCTTCAAGATGCAGAGTCATTAAGTAGAAGAACTGTGATTTGAAATCTGGTGATCTTCCTCTTGAGTTCCTATTTTAAACCACTGTACATACTGTCTCCCTCTTATGAAGTAGAGACAGATTTTTTGAACAAGACTTTTTTTTAAGTGCAAACCATAACAGAAAAAATAATTGGAGTGCATCAAATTTAAGATCTTTTCATCAAAAGACAACAAAGATAGTGAAAACATAACCTACAAACATGAAAAGGTATTTATCTATACTAAAGAACTGTAATTAATAAAAAAGAAAACAGCACAATTCCAAAATATGCAAGTGACAGGCATTTCACAAAAGAGGAACTTGAATTTCTAATAAATAAATGTTTAAATATTCTCAAAGTTACTATTATTTAGAGAATGGTACATTTTAACTGACTTGTGTCATATTTATGAGTTTAGCAGAAATTAAATATCTGTAATCCCCAGGAACTGGCCTAAATCTGAAACAAGTACTCCTATATTTGCCTGTAATTGTACATATAAATTGTTACAATTTTAAAAGAATTTTGGCAATAACTAGTAAAGTTCTTCAAACCATGTGATCTAATAATTTCACTTAGAGATACCTACAACAATATTGTAAACTTAAAAAAAAAAGAAACATAAATTACTATTAAGAGAAATATGGACAAATAGACAAATACATTTAGAATATTTCTACAGTGGAACACCATATAACATTTAAAATAAATCAACAAGAATAGATTTCAAAAACAATGAGCAAAAAAGCAGGTTGAAAAAGAATATATACCTTTATATAATGGTAAAAATATGCAAAATAATATTATAACTTGTTAAGGGATTCACAACAAGCATGATGGCACTTACCTCTGGGGGCAAAGAAGATGGAAGGGATCATTCAGGAAGAAATAGAAGTGAGTTTCAAAGATGTTTGTGATTATTTTTTGAGTTGCTTTATTTTTTTTACATACTTCTTTATGACAACAAAAGCAAAAAGGAAATCTTCCCTTAAATGTTTATATTTGAAAGGGTAGATTTGGAAATTTATTTGGGCAGAATACCTCCAATATGAGGATGTCAGTTACTGAGGGATCCCTATATGATGAATCGTTTTCCCAGCTCAAAAGTCTTGAAACAAACTCATATTCTCCCATAGTCTTATTTTTTAAATATTGCTAGAATAATATAGAAACCTGTGATAGAAATAGAGAATGAATACTATATCACACTGTTAAGACTACAGATATCAAAGAGAGTTTAAGTGGTATTAAAAGCCACACCTTTATTCTAATTCTGAAAAGGCTTGAATAGAGATTCCCAGCCTCCCAAGCATACTTCCCTATAAGATTTGGTCTCTTATTTGCTGATTTCTTTAATTATCACCATTTGTTTGTGTCAAAATCACCTTGAGGCATGTTTCAATCTTTTATTACATTGTGAGCTTCTGAGGGAAAGAACTATGCTTCTAGAGTGTCGGAGAGAAGCAGCAAGTGTGACAATCCCGTCTGTGCAAAGCCATAGGGGTTTGGTCTTGTTTATTATCAAATCTCCTTTCCTCACAAAGAGTAATGCTCTTTATTCTGTAATGAATTTATGGAGATCAAGGGGGTTATCTTGTTTGGTAATGTGGGTTTTGATGTTAAGGGTGAAGATGCATGGTGTACATACCTCTATGTGGTATCTCTTTACACACAAAGGTTAAGCAGCTGCTCTTGCCTGGATATGTGATCTGTGGCAGTAACATTTTTCATGAACTGTAGATAAGGTAGACCTAAAGATATAAAAATAGTTTAGGACTATGCCTGTTTGTCAAATGTGAGAGACTGAAAGAGGATATTATTTCAGGATAAGGTGCTTATGAGCTCTTCTGACCCAACTGCTGTATGAAGGAACCATATTTTAGGAGATGTGCCAATAGTTGAGAATTTTTTTTTTTTTTTACTACTTAGGAGTCAGGACTATGTGGCAATGTTTCTTATCAGGGACTTTTATCTGGTTCCTCTGACTTTTCTAATTATTAAAAATAATATAATGCTGTAACACCTCTGGTTTGCTGTTAAAAAAGACATGGCCTGATGATGCCAGAAAAACTGGGGGAGGGGTTGTGGGGTAGAGAGGGTCAATAGGGAAAAAAGGGGGACATCTGTAATACTTTCAACAATAAAGTAAGAAAAATGAAGTAAAAAACAACAACAAAAACTGACTTTGTTTGAACAAAGGATAGCAACACAGGGTCGGGCGTGGGGGGGAGGGGGTTTGGCAAGGAGGAGGATGCATTTCACAAGTCTGATGATTTTATAGCCGAATTAAGGGGAGTTTTCAGATTAAAAACTGGTTACTATTTGGGACCCTGGGAGGCTGGAAGGGCACATGTAGGGCACAGGAAATTGGGGGAAGGGCATAGGAAATGACAGAAGAGGGGAGCCAATCCACAGCTCGAAGAAGAGAGTGGAAGACAGCCTAGAAGTGGATGGTAGGTAGTCATAATAATTGCTGTCATTATTTTTATTTACACATTATCATTTATAAATAACACATAGAAGTACCTCGAATATAAATTTCTCTCATGTACATGAAAAATGCAAGTCATACCACTTTTAGAATATTGATTCCTGTGTCGTATAGAAATGTAAATATGTGATTAGCTATTCTGATTATTGTCCTCATCGTCATCGTTATTGTTGTTGTTGTTATACATATAAACTTTCCCTAGACACCAAAAAAAGGGTATTTGGTGGACTAAAGAAGATGAGAGAAGGGTTCCTGACCAGAAACCCCAAACCATACCTCTGGTTGCCATGGGCAGGCCCCAAACAGTCAAGGTAAGAACTGATACATCAGCCTCCCTCATTATATTTGCCCCCTACTGAGACCACCCCTCCAGGCAACCGCAACTTGGGTCCAATGGGGAAAAAGCAAGTGTGCTCCATTCACCTCACCAAATATGTAGGAAGCACCTCTTCTAGTCAGCTCACCAGCCTGCAGTTTCCCAAGGCCATGTACCACTTCTAATCTGGACAGACGTTCCCCTTTGGCCACCATAAAGCTTCCCCACTCCTTCCGCTGAGTTGGATTTCAGTCTCTGCCAAATGCAAGTGGCAATTGTGGCCTACTACTGACTCCTGCTGTCAGTAAGCGGTTCTTGTTCTCCTGCGGGTGATTTTCATTTAACTCCACAGAGGTTATTTTTTTGTTGTGTTCAGGGAAAACAATTAAAAAACAGAATTTTTAAAAAATAATAATTACCATTTATTGTCTGAGTGTCTGATGCAGTCACTCATGACTCGCAAGAATTCTTAAGCTGAGTCCAGTGAAATCTCATTAGAATTAAGAAAATTTCAGGAATCCTTAATATTTTGTTTTTAGCAATTGGATTTTACTTATTCTATCTTATAATTTCAGTTCATCTAAATGTTGTGTTCTGTACATGTGACATTTGACTGTACCATTGACTTACAGTAGGAAGTTTAGCATTGTACGTCTTTTCCTACATTGTGATGCACTCAACTTGTTTTTTTATACCAACAATGTAGAATAATGACTATTTTAAAGATTTGAATAAAGTGATGAAGTCACCTTACACCTCAAAAAGAAAAAAACATGGTCTGGGAAACTGTAACCTTAGAGCATTATTTCTTGAACAGAGTGATATTGTCCTCCACACCTCCTCCAGGGAACATCTTGTATTATCTGGAAACATTTCCAGTCATCACAAATTGGGGAGTGGGGAGGCAGGCAATACGGGTGTCTACTGGGTAGAGACCAGAAATATTACAAAACATTCTATAATGTACAAAGAAGCTCACCCACACAAAAAATAATGATCTTCCCCAAACATCATCAGTGCTAATGAGAAACCCTGCTTATGGAGAGAACTACAGTATTTAAAAAACAAAACAAAAAACACATGTCTTTATACATTTCAGAGAGAGGAAGGGAGAGAGAGAGCAATAGAAACATCAATGATTAGAGAGTCATTATCTGCTGCCCCCTGCACCACCCTCTGCTGGTTATTGAGCCTGCAACTCCACATATGCCCTGACCAGGAATCAAACCTCTATCTCCTGGATCATAAGTTGATGCTCAACAGCTGAGCCACGCCAGCTGGGCAACTACAGTATTTCTGAAGGCTCCATTTGTCTATATAATTTTTACACTTACATGTGTAAACGTGTACAAACTCTTGTTGTGGATCAATATTTCTGGTTTTCATGCCTCAGCACACACATATATATCTTGGTCTCTTTAACATTTGGTCATTGACAGAAAAATTCTGTTTTGTTTGTTTGTTTTCTTCACCCAGGGTATTTTTCCCATTGATTTTTAGAGGGAGTGAAAGGGGAGGAAGAGGAGAGGGAGAGAGAGAAAAACATGAGACTTATCGATTGGTTGCCTCCCATACACACCCCAACAGGGGCAGGGAATCAAACCCTCGACCCTTGGTTCTCCTGGACAACACTCTAACCACTGAGCCAGGGCAGAAAGTTCTTCAAAATGATATTTTTGGGGGGCGGTTGTTGTTTACACTGTGGTTCACATCATAAAAAAATATGGCATTCCCCCCTTTTCCAAGAAGGTATATTCTAGGACCCTTAATGGGTGCCTGAAACCATGGAAGGTAATGAACCTTAGATAAGTTGTTTTTTTCCTAAACACACACATCTATGATAAAGCTTCATTTATAAATTAGGTAGAGTAAGAAATTAACAATAACTAATAATAAAAATAGAACAATATATTATACTAAAATAGAACAATATGTTATTATATTATTATAATAGAACAATATATTATATTAAAATAGAACAATATATTATTATATTATTATAATATACTGTAATAAAAGTTATTTGAATATGGTCTCTCTCTCAAAATATCTTCTTGTATTATCCTCAGGTTTCTTGTGATGATATGAGATGATAAAATGCCAAACCTATTCCCAAATCTGTGTAACCATCCCATATTTGTTTCAGGGGGTCCCTTGATGAAGTCTTCATATAGAATTAATGCTTTCTGGTGCAACACCTTACTGTCAATCAGAACACATTTTTTGTTTATATCTTCCATCCACAAATTTAATTCCTTTTTCATCTTAACTAATGCTTATCATGCACTGTGGCCTTAACTTTTTCAGTTTGAGGTGCAACAGCAAAACTAGCACTAATTTCTTTTTCTTTCTTTAAAGTTTCACAGATAGATTTTTCTTACCATAAATTTAGCAACCCCATAGTATGATTTTAATTTTCTTTCTTTATTGAGAACTTTCACCTTTTCACTTAAAAGAAGCACTTTACAACTTCTCTTTGGCATTTCCTAATTGCCAGCATTACTACTCTTGTACTTTGGGGCCATTATTAAGTAAAACACGGATTTACTTGAATACAAGCACTGCAATACCATGACAGTTGATTTGATAACCAAGAGGACTACTAAGTGACTAATGGAGGGGAAGCATATACAGTGTGGAGACAGGCAAAAGAATAATTCAAGTCCCAGACAGGATAGAGTAAAACCATGTAAGATATCATCATCATCTATTCAGAATGGTGCACAATTTAAAAGTTATGAATTGTTTATTTCTGGAATTTCCCATTTAATATTTTGGACCATTTACTTGATTTCAGTTGACCATAAAAAACTGAAACCATGAAAACTGAAACCATGAATAAGGGGGACTACTGTACTTGGTTTTAGTAGAGATATAAAAGATTCACAAATGTGTAAAGAATATAACCTTGGGTAGTGGGAATCCAGATATTTTTGTTTATTTATTTTTCTTTTCTGAATTTTCCTAATTAGAAATCATACTGCTTACCAGTTTTGTATAAATTGTTTTCACTTGATATTAACCAGGCACCTTTTTACCATATTATAATTCTTTAAATCATGATAATGATGGCTACATAATATTCCATTAGATGAGACCTCATAATTTATTTAACAGATACTGTGTTTTAGACATTTTGGTTATTTCCAAACCCCTGCCCCCAGAAATATGCTATATGTACCCTTCCTGATATTTCTTGAAAACAAAGTTCTAGATGCTGAATTACTGGATCAAAGATTATGAAAAAATTGAAAAGCCTCTTGTTAATTATTACCAATTTACTTTTTAAAAATTATACTAACTTAAACTGTCATGGCAGTTTTTTCTGCTGTTAATATTATTGTATAATTTTCCTTAACTTGTGGAGATCAAGCACTATAAGAAGATAAGGAAGGTTAGAAATTAATAATAACTAATAATAAAATAGAACATCTTATTGCAACAATTTATTGCATTTATTGGGGGTTTGCATTATTTCAAAAGAAAGCAGACATTGCCTAGGCTCAGAGCTCACCAGCTCAGACTTGTCAGGAGTCAGATAGGCAATTTACATGTCATGGAGGCCTTGAGTAGTATGAATATACCTGGCACCTATGGAGGAAGAAAGGCAAAATTGCCAATTAAAATTTATTGAAGCTAAACCACCTTTTCTCTTTTATCCCCCTCAGTCACAGAGCTTTCAGATATGATGACATTTTAGATTACTTAATCCAACCACTTCATGTTACCAACAAGAACAATGAAGTCCAGAAAATTTCAGTGATTATCAGAATTCACAGAGTTATAGGTAATGGTAGAGTTAAATTGAACTCCAGGCTTGCTAACTCACAGCTCTAAGCACTTTTTTGTTTTGTTTTGTTACTGAATAATGCTTTGATTTGGCTTTGGCTCAGAACTGTGAAAATATGCCGTCACCCACAAACCCAGAGCATAAAAGGATTCCAAGGAGCCCTAAAGGAAATCAAATTGTTTACTTATAATTTGTAAATTATTTTGAGTAGGCATTTACTTGATTTCCTAAAAAATATACTTACATAAAATTATTCTTTTGGTCTGGTTGAAGAGCCAAGACTGAGAGAGATTAAAGACAATGGGAATGGCCACAATAGTGACAGGTGACCACAAAGATGGGTTAAATCCAGTGGACATACAATTTATAATAAAGGCAATATATACTTTGAATTCATCAAACACATTGATTCTTTACACAAAATCAAGCTAGAGGGCACCAGTCCCTTGAGCAAAATTAACTTTAACCAAGAGACAATTTATGTGGAAAGAAATTCATATATATTAATATTAATTAATATATTAATTACATATAATTATACAATATTATTAATTCTTAAACATATATTAATTATATATAATTATAGTTATATATAATAGATAAAATCAACATATGTTTGTGTGTGTGTGTATATATATATATATATATATTTTTCTTTTCTCTTCTTGGAGACAGGAATAATATGAAAAGTAACTACCTGAACAGATACAGGTAAACTGAACAGCAAAATAAATAACTTTTTGGCAAAGTTTTAGCAA
Organism: Miniopterus natalensis; assembly: GCF_054644295.1. NCBI lineage: Eukaryota > Metazoa > Chordata > Mammalia > Chiroptera > Miniopteridae > Miniopterus > Miniopterus natalensis. The sequence goes on from NC_142090.1 coordinate 31,090,933, forward strand.
CTATTAAGCTCAAGGGTGTTGCAGAGACCTCCAAACATGTAGGTCAAAGAAACTAATAAGGGAAATGTTAAGTTGCTTTGCTCTCACATCCCCTAAATTACTATTCACCACACCCCACAAGAGAAAACAGCTGTCAATAAGATTTTTCTATTATTTTTCAAAATGACTTAAATATATATTGGACTGTGTTTGTCAAGTTAAATAAAACTATTTTTGAATGTGTACTAGACACAAAAAAATGCTTTAACTCCTTTAGTAAAAATTTACCAATCATAGAACACACTATTCTCTTAGATGATGATAGGTTCTAAAGAAGACACCTAAATGGAAAAAGGTTAATAATTCAGGAAAAAGCTCAGTTTTAGTTTTGACTTTAGCAGTTAGCCTTTTAGTATTTAAATAATAAAATTATTTTCTAGTAAATACTCATTAACATTAAAAAACTCATATCTGACTATCTTATAGGTATATCAGGCTTATTTAGGTAAGCATATAGCTGCAAATTTAGTTAAGCCAATTGATGGATATCTATACTAAACATTAAATGTTAGACTTTTAAAAATCTTGGTAAATGAAAAATAGCCCTTCAGGTAGTATAGATAATTTATGTGGACATAGCTGAGAGATGAGTCTCAATTTGTTATTGTCATAAGCTGGAAAAGATTTGTCCTGCCATTGATGATAATCAAGAACAGTTTGGGGATAACAGCACCTGGAAAGAATATATTTGTGTTCAGACATATTTATTATCAGCCAGCAGGAAGATAACCATCAACAGGGCACAAACTGTGGAAATTACGAATAATGAGAGAAAAAGTCTAGAGAAAATTATGATGGTCACCGAAATCATAAAGGTTTTATAAAATAATTATAGATAAATGTAAGAACAGTAAGGCTGAGTAGGATAGGGTAAATGATGAAATTGGCAAATGTGAAAGATAATGAATATTTAAATAATCATGAATCAACACAGTTGAATATACTGTTCATGAATTTTGAAAAAAAAATCAAAGAAGTTGATCAGTAATATCAAACCCTAAAGTACAGAAAGTATATTCATTAAATTATGTGCAAATTAACAATGAAATAATTATTAAGGAGTAGTAAAAAGTAAACTGAAAAAAGCAAACTGACAACTGACTCTCTAAAAAATATTAAAGAAAGACCAGGGCAAGAATAGTCATTTATCATGTCAGCTTAATTCTAATAGTTATATAGGTGAGTTAGAATGTTAAGGTCACCATGTGATATAGAAAAAGTTGGAATCCACCAGTGAAAGTAATGTTCAGGAGGTCAGTGCACATTTGATTTAAAGGTCTTTAACCACTGTGTGCAGATCACACGTTGAAGGTGTTGTAATATCATTCCTCGTGAAATCACATTAATAAAAAGAGTCAGCCTCAGGCCAAGAAGCAAAACTTCACAGTGATATTTCAGAAACTGTAATGCCAGTTCATCTGTAGAATATTCATTGTGTTATTAGCTACATTGTTTTGCACCTATTTCTGTAGCTTATTTGTGGTAAAGGTTTTTAGGAGGATGTGGGCTTTTTCTTTCTGGCTCAGTTAATTTCTTACATGATATTGAGTCAGACCTCACAGGTTTCCAAAGTGGGGCTATTTCAGAAATGGGTACATGTTCTGGATAGGTTGTCTGGCAAGGAAAGTCTATTTCAATGAAATAATTGTTTCAGATTAAAAACCCAACAAAATTTGAACATGAATATATATATATATATATATATATATATATATATATATATATATATACACACACATATATGTGTGTGTATATATATCCTCAATATTTACAGAGTCTCAATGGCTTTAATGAGTTTTCACCTTAAAAATATCAGATTATTTAATATCCTATGGATTTTTAAATTTGCTCGTTCATAACAGGAGTATTAATTCAACTCTTTTCAACAAATTTTGGAAAAGTATTTACCAAGGCCAATGCTCAGAATAGGAACTTCAGGGATACAAATAGGAATGAAAAAAAATTCCTTCTCTTATCATGCTCACCAATCTCCTGAGGTGAGGAGATGAGAGAATGAAGAAATACTTAGATGCAGAGCAAAAGCATGATGGTGGACCTTCTAGTACTGTTTTATGTGTTTTATTATTTTCTATGACTTTGAGAGGTCTTCATTAAATGCTTTGATCAAAATTACAAAATAATACACTTAAGCCAGTGTAAGTATCTATGTCTCTGACTAGGTGATATTATGTAGAAAAATCAAAATAGTAGAGAATTGAAATACCATTGATATTTGGCTCCAGAATCATCTTTGTTCTCCTATATAAATAGTTCTCTCAAACCTGCCCCAGGAAAACATACAAATTAGATTTTAAAGCCATATCATAATCTTGGTTGAAATCATGTTCTTTCAGATTCCCAAGGAAAGCATTCCAGGACCCATGTATGGGAGATTGTGGAGTGCTAAGATTTATTTGGATAGAAGTGGAAGGCCTCCTCCAGGATCCCAATATCCCATCTTCATCTTCCTGCCATGGAAAAAGTTCAATCTCATCTTCATCAGGCCCAGAAATAGGGCCAGTGTTCAGACATTTTGCACCATTGGTTCAATCCATGCCTCTGTCCCAATTCAACTAGCATTAATCTGTTCCCAACTGACACTGTACCCCCACTGCACCTCCCCTCCTCCCATCTGCTGCAGGCCTCAAGTGGCTGGAAGGACCACATGGCTATGGAGAGAGAATATGAGAGCAAACCTGGTGAGTGATGTTACTGAGTGAGAGAGAGAGTTTTTAAAGCTTGGCTTATATTTTCTCAGGCTTGAGAAAGACCAGGTATAAGGTCCATGGCTACGCAGGTCTAAAACCCTTTTCTTGGTAGGGGCAGTCACAGAAGCAGGAACTTGGCAACTGACATGGACACAGAAACTTGGCAACCCACATCGACTTGGGAACTTGGCAACCTACAAACCACAAAGTGACCACAAGCCCCTGCCAAACCACTAACCACCAGTGAGAGCACCTGTACCTGACTCCAGGAATGACAGAAAGAACACAGACAGAACAAACCAGATTGATTCTTTACCCAACTCCCCACTCCCCACTCTCCCTCCCATCCAACTAAGCCCTATAAAAAACATTCTCTGCCTCCTCTGGGGTGGTGACTGCCATTGAGCCTCACCCCACCTGCACCCAGGTGGTTTTCAATAAATTTGTTTTTAACTGTCAAATGTCTCTCCCTTGGCAAATCTCCCTAATGTGAGGACCCACCAAGACAGAGGCAGGCCCCTAGGCCCTGGGGCAGGACAAAAGGCATACATGAGTGACAGTAAACTGCAGAGGGTGGAGGCAGTTCCAGGAATTAACTTAAATCGGTGGGTTTGATGAATACCAGGTGCACTCCAGCTTCAGGCACCTGTGGTTGAGAAACATCCTGAGCCCACCCTTACTAAAGAATTTATAACCCATGTAACTTTGTAACTGACAATGATTGCTTGCTCACTGTAGCCCTATATAAGCTTGTGGGAAACTTAGATCGGGGTTCGAGTCAGAATTCCACTGCGTTGGATACGACCCAACCCCAGCTAGCTGGAATAAAAGTCCCTTTTGCTGTTACATTATCAGCTCTGGAGTGATTTCTTTCCGCCACATAGGGGATCTGATTCTCGGACATAACACCTAACACCAGTCACTTCTTCAAACTAACTAGTCAACTTCCCAAGTTTCATAGGCTGGCACTGGATCCTTCCCCTAACCAATCTATTTCCTAGATCTTCCCGGGTTCTGTGTACCTTGCCCAATCCCATCCTTTCCCAGGCTAGATATTCTTTGGTCAACATCTTGGCTTCTGCTTGGCATGCACCCAGCAGAGGAATTTCCATTTTATTATTTATTCCTCCCTTGGTAACATCCTTCCTGCCTATTTCAGGGTACTGTCCCCTGGGGAGTGTGTGAAGCTGTAGCTTCCTAGTGGAGCAAGCAGGCTCAGTATCTGATTCAGCCCCCCAGTTTATTATGCTTAATAATCGGATTCCCTTTGCTTCCTTCCTTTATTAATATCTAGCTCACTACACTAACAACAATACCCAACCCACAGGACAATGGGTTAGTTGCTCTCTCAACTTGTTCAGTTGCTTCCCATTCTAGAACAAAGACAGCAACAGCTGTGATATAAATAGTATTTGTTAACGTAAGAAATCATTCAAACCTGTGAAGAATTTTTGTGTTTATTTGAGCCAAACTGTGGATAATTGCCAGGAAGCCAAAACCTCAACAAATTGAGATAATGCTCTGGAGAATGGCAGTTTTGCATCTAGCTTTATAGATTCCAATCAAAGGGGGAGACATAAATAGATGACATGAAATCAATTTGTGATAGATTAGGGAGGTGGTAGAAAGCAAAGCAGAGAAACCTCTGGGATTGGCTGAAAGGTAAAATGATAGACACATACTCTGGTTAGCAATCAGCAGTTAACAAGATATTAATAACAATGAGAAGATTCCTGATCTCTGCCCTGGTGCATTGAGGGCCCAGAAAAAGGGGAAGTTACTTTGTTTTGCAAAAGCATGTGTTATCTCAGATGCAAAATATAACCAACAGGTTTAGTTGTGAAAATTAACCTTTGTGAAGGAAAAATACTGCCTCAGGACATGGCTACCAACCCATAAACTGCTTATGTTTTAAAAAGTTTTAATTTCAGACCATCCTTTGTGGTTATTTTAGGTCTCTGAGTTTGCAAGACTGCCATGCAGGACTGCCCTGAGATTTTCAGGTTTAGTATGTGGCCCCTTTTCATCCACATATTGGAAGTGATATTGTACGACAACTATCTGGGCCATAGCTTGCATAGGAAATAAGTGGCAGGGAATAGTGTTAATGTATTCATAATTAAATTATAATAATATGAACAGGAAAATAAGACTTTAGCAGACCTTGTGCTATGAGCAATCTTCTTTTACAAACAAGTTAGTCATCCCAATTCCAAGGACAATACAGTGGTATCTCGGTGTTCTAATGTAATCCATTCCAGAAGACCATTCGAGTTCTGAAACATTAGAAAACCAAGGGATCAACAGCTGACAACTAGGCCTCAGGATCTTGCACTCAGCAGAAGCCATGTGGCATGTTTGACTTCCAAGGCATGTTCGAAAACCGAAGAATTTACTTCCGTGTTTATGGGGTCTGTAAACCGAAATGTTCATCAACAGAGACATTCAAACACTGAGGTACCACTGTATAATGAACTGCCAGAAGTTGGCTAACGGTGTTTTTAAAGCTTGAAACACTACTTCAGGTAGAAAGATAATAACCTTAATTTAGCATAATCAAAGATATTGTTCAAGGCTTGAGTATTATTTCATTTATGCGGAACAAAATTTATCCATGTTAATTAAAACCTTTTTAGGGTAATTAAGCAATGAGCATAAAAACCAGCTTAGAAAGATCTTACTATTTATTATTAGACAAAATGACATATATTCACTTTAACAAAGGAAAAAAATAAGTGAAAAGAACCCCAAATAACAGGCTAACTACTAAAAAATTATTTTAGTTTTTATTTATTGCTTAAGTAATCTCATAAATATGGATGCATTCTATAATGATTGACCTGATAATTTTGAACTAGGAGTTGAGGGTTTCTTTGAGGGAAATATCCACAAGTGATAGAGATCCCAATAAAATAAAGACCCACAAGTTCTCAATGAAATAAAGAAATATGAAAAATGAAGGGAAACTAAAATAACATATTTTAATATTTTTGTAAGGTAGATTCTAAAGGTTCTATTCAATTAGAGAAGTGATCAAGACAAAAAGAATAAAATTCAATAGAGAAAAATATCAAAAGAATCAAAAGAAAACAAACAGAGCATGTTGTAAAAGTAAAGATAAAATTTACATGGTAATACATAAAGATCTAGGCAACACTTATGCATCATATTCAGCCACTAGTCAGTAATTTAACTAGCTCAGATGAAAGAAAAGGGAAAATAAAAGAAGGAAAAAAGTTATTCAAATGAAACTTTGTTTATTACTTCCAAGTTGATTTGGGGTTCACTCATTTATGCACTGTACCAACAATGGGATTATAACAGTAGACAAGACCAACAAGGCACCTCTATTCCTGGAGTTTATAGTCTACTGGGATGAAAGAGCCACTATATGAGTAATCAAATGAATACTTAGGATAGCTATGATGGTAATAACACAAGGTGTTAGGATGCAGAATAAAAGCTTGCTTTAAAGGAAAGACCTTTCTGAGGAAGCAATATTTAAACCAATATCTGAATGACAAAAAGAGCTAGGAATTCAAAAAGGGAACATTCCAGGTAGAAAAAAGAACAAGGATTAAAGCCCTCTGACAGAAACTAGATTGGTCCCCCAAACTAGGAACAGTTGCTATAGCAGAGTACTTATTTAAGCAGAGGAAAAGAGAAAGCAGATTTTTTTATAAGAAATAATTTACAGGGAAAGACCTATGAACCTATATATTGACAAGTAATTATTAATATAGATAAAACAAACCCTAAAGGTTGTCTAGTCTCACTCCTTCCTACTTAATCCAGATCTAATTTCTCCTTTATGGATAGATGAATCATTTCCTATGTCAAGGAAGGGGATTAGACAAAGGAATTCTCTTAAAAGGGTATATGTGTATTCAGTTTTCTGTGTGTTCAACCATATTGGGAACATTTAGCATTTCTGAAATTTATATTTTGAGGAAGATATTGAAAGACCAGAGACTATTTTATACACCTTCTTTAGATTCCATAAATTTTCAAAATTGTTATTTATCCTCAAGTTTCCAGAAATTACACCATTTGGGGGACCATATCATATTACACATTCAAGGAACAGCTCAGGGTCCAGGAATCATATTTTAAATTTTTATTAAAATTTCTATTTGGTCATAGTTAAAGTTGTCTTATTTTTCTTAGATACTATGCGTGTGGGACTTAACTGATTTGCCAGGATGTCTTAATTCAAGCTGATTTCAAAAGCAGAGAAATTTGTAACATTTTTAGAAACCAGATGAAACTGAAGAAGTGGGCCACAGCAGAACAAAATAAATGACTTATCAAAGCAAACAAACAAAAAAAAAAAATGAGAGAGAGAAGGTGAAAGACGAGGTCCCATTAACAAATTTAGATCAGTGTTTCTCCACCTTATTCTTTTTGTCCCAAACATGTCTTCTGGAGTAAGAACAGAGGCTTGAATTTCCATATGGAGATTGAAATATTGGTATCCTGGGGTTTTACTACAGAGCTATATTTGGGGTTGGTGGTGTAGGACTGCCACATGAGATGAACCCATCTCCCTAAAACCGGATATTTTCAATGCATCAGAAAAGAAACCTTTTTAGAGAGACTTTAGACAGACCTGTATTCTGTAGATTTCTATTCTTTGACAGCAGTTTCAGTATGTTCTTAATAAGAATAAATACCACCAAAAGTTCTGAGCACTATGTTTCAAAGGAAAACCTTCAGAATCCCAGAGAAGGTTTATGAGATGGTTATGAATAGTTTAGACATGCAAGTGTGTCCTGAAGTTATTAAGGAGTGTGCCTGTGCTCTCCAGCAGCAGGACACAGAGCATGCAGCCAGTGCTGCTGACTTTATAAGATTCAAAATTAAGTGGACTGCCCAGCCAGCATGGCTCAGTGGTTGAGTGTTGACCTGTGACCCAGGAGATGGAGGTTCTATTCCCTGCCAAGGTGCATGCCCAGGTTGCAGGTTTGGTTCCCAGCAGGAGGGGCGGCCAATCAATGACTCTCTCATCATTGAGGTTTCTATCTCTCTCTCCTTCTCCCTTCCTCTCTCTCTGAAATCAATAAAAATATTTTTTTAAAAAATTAAGTGGACATGTGGACATTTAGGCATTGACTCCAGCTAAATTGGTTAATGACTAGTATTTAAATGGGGTAGCAGGCTAAAAGACTTATAATCTCTCTCCATGTGCAGATTTTAATTAAATTATTATAATGACCTTGTTGTAATTACTTATCAGTAACTGTGCTCCTGAGTATTGCCTCTTTTACCTTCATCTGCTCTGTCAGCTCAGCTGACAGAAATATTCACTTGGCAAAGAAAAGGGTAAAATTAATAATTCTTATTTACCACAAAATAACACTTAAATAATTTTGTAAGGGAAGCAAGATTCTAAGCTCTTCATTTATAACTTTGTACTTTTAGGAGAGGAACCCGTTTTCTGATCTGGAATATACATGGTTAGACTTGCTATATACTCCATTTCTTCTCTAACATTCTCACATTAAAACCTCTGTGAGGTTTCAAGAATATGACCAGAAGGCGTGTTTTGTTTTTTTCTATATAGAACTTAACATTGTCACATTATAACAATTATATTCCTCAAGGAATAGCATTAAAAATGTTATTTCCACAGTCAGGCATGTAAACCAGCCCCAGTGGCGGCAGCAAAGGACTGCCGTGGTGCAGGGAGCAGCAACCCAGAGGGAGCGCAATGTGTGGGGTGACAGTAGCTATGGCGTAAAAGGTAATAGCTTTTGACTAGTCTGCACCATGCATGAGTATAAGCTAGCTGTTCTTGGCTCAGGAGGCATTAAAAAATCTGCTCTAACTGTACAATTTATTCAAGGAATTTTTGTTGAAAAATATGATCCTACAATAGAAGATTCTTATAGAAAGCAAATTGAAGTAGATGCACAACAGTGTATGCTTGAAATCTTGGATATTTCAGGAACAGAACAATTTACAGCAATGAGGGATTTGTACATGAAAAATGGACAAGGCTTTGCATTAGTTTATTACATCACAGCACAGTCCACATTTAATGATTTACAAGATCTTAGAGAACAGATTCTTCGAGTTAAAGACACTGATGATGTTCTAATGATTCTGGTTGGTAATAAGTGTGACTTGGAAGTTGAAAAAGTTGTAGTAAAGGAGCAAGTCAAAATCTAGCAAGACAATGGAACAACTGTACATTCTTAGAACCCTCTGCAAAATCAAAAATAAATGTTAATGAGATTTTTATGATCTAGTATGGCAAATGAACAGAAAAATTCCAGTGTCTGGGAAGGCCCGCAAAAAGTGATCATGTCGGCTGTTTTAATATACTAAATGCATTGTAGCTCTGAGCCAGGTCTGAAGAACTGTTGCCCACATCAACGGTGCCAGCATTCCAACTTTGTTAAACCTATCAATATCTTAAATGGACTTTCTGTGGTGTACCCTTTAAGAGAGAGATGAAAGCTACTACATCAGTTTGTACAGTCTAATCGCTAGAGCTCCTCTACAGGCTACTCCAGATAACACTGCTTCTTTGATATTTGTAGCTTATTGTAATTTTTTTAAAGAAAATCAAGGTCATTATCATTGTATTGTACAAATAACTGCTTTGATTAACATGGCTATATTGTTTTTCTAATTTTTAAAAAACCTGTGGAGACAGTGATCTTGTCTTTAAAATATAATAGTCCTTTCAGTATAATATCTTAGATTAAAGAGGTTGCCTTTAATAATTCTTGGGAAGGAAATGTCCAGATTTTTCAAATCTCTTATTACATGTTTCCTTTTTTGTTTACATAGGGAACAGTTTTTATAGTTGTATGTACAGTGGGGGTCTACAACAAGAAGTAGATGTTTTCAAACAATTTTTAATGATTTAACAATTTTTGTAAATCATTTTCAGGCTTCTGCAGCTGTGAATCTCTTGCTTGCTCATGCATAAGTGTATTTGCAATACAAAATACACAGGTTTAATATTTTTGCCTGTTAGTGATTGTTTCACACGTGTAAAGTTTTGATTAAAATGTTAAATGGTGGATGAGTACTGTGGATGTGAATGTGGGAAGTAATTTTAATCATGTAAAATTGGTTACAAGGTCTAAGTTGCAGTAACTATTGCTGTTTTATTTAACAATGTCTTGTTGCTTTTATGCATTAACATTTGGGTGTAAAGATTGTGTGTATATCCAGCCAACAGAGAGACACAGTATTTAAATTGACCAACCTAATGTTAGAACAACTTTGAGGTGACCAAATGTGAACTAAAAGCCTTAATTAAAGTGGTGCAATTTTGTATAACTTAGTATCAGTAGATCAATAAATTTGAATTGCCATAAAAAAAGAAAAATGTTATCTCCAGCCCTGGTAGGTGGCTCAGTTAGTTGGATGGTCATCCCATACACCAAAAAGGTTATAGGTTCAGTCCCTAGTTGGGATTGAAGCAGCTGATTGATATTTCTCTCTAAAAAAATCAATAAAGCCTAGCAGGTTTTTCTCAGTGGTTAGAGCATTCACCTGCACACTGAAGGGTCCTGGGTTCAATTCTGGCCAAGGGCACATACCTTGGTTGCAGGCTCAATCCATGGTCCTGGTTGGGGTAAAGTAGGAGGCAACCTGTCAATGTGTCTCTCTCACAATGATATTTTTCTCTCTCTCTCCCTCTCCCTCTCTCCCTTCCACTCTCTCTGAAAAGCAATGGAAAAAATAACCTCGGGTGAAGATTTAAAAAAAAAAAACAATAGAAGATTAAAGATGGCTCCAGGCTGACTGGAAAATATACTGACACTCTCCTGGGACCAAACTGGAATTACAACTAAAATACAGAGAAACGATCCTGAATAATCAACTGCAACTGAAGACAAACTGGAGAGCAACCTCATAACCAAGGAGAAAAAGTGGAGACCACATAGAGACTGGAAGGAAGTGTGAAGGTGCTAGAGGGCTGGCTGGGCTCACACAGAGAGCAGCTGAAGGTCTAGAGTGATATCTCAGCTGTGGAGGATTCCCACTGAGGACGCTGGGGTCTAAACCCCAGGCTTGGCTTCCTAGTGAAGAGCACCAAAACTGAGACACATGCTCACATAACTTCTGGTTGTGATAAGTAGCCAAGTTTCTGTCTGTCAGGGAGAGATGGCTGGAATGCAGGCACTCTCTTAAGGAGCCAACACACAAAGTTTCATGTACTGTCAATCACCTTAGTCTCCAGCAGAGACAAGACAGATTGGAGTGGAGTTGTGTGAGGAGAATCTAGGATTGTGGGCTCTGGAGACAGAGCTCAGGGGACACCCCTCTGGATTTCTGTGCTGTCATTCCCCCATACTGCAGAGGACATTGTTCACAGGCAGACATTTACCTTCCAAGCAGCTTTTGCCTGAGGGGGATGCAATTGTCCCGCCATGCTGGAAAACCTCTCACCCTAACTTGTGGAGTTTCTAGAGCCTGAGTCTCCTTAAGAGACTAATAACAACCAGTTGCCACACCCTGTGGAGTTTCTACAACCTGAGGCTCATTAACAGAATCAGATTAATCAGCCTGCAGGCAGGTGCAGACCTCAGGGTGTTTTCAGTCTTTGCCTGATCTGCTTCAGGATCCAGGCCTTGGAAAAGCAGACTTTAGTGTGCATCTTTGTCCTGTCCAAACACACCCAGCCCCAGCAGAAGAGACCTCAAGCTGAGGGTTGCTGATAGCTCCAAACAAGGTCCTCAGGGCCAGTCACAAACACTGTCTGACATCGGCCTGCACCAGAGACCCTCCAAAAAGATTGAGAGTCCTAGAATATCTACCTAATACATAGAAACAAACCCAAACAGGTAGCAAAAATGGGGGGACAAAAAAATAAGCCCCGAATGAAAGAACAAGAGTAGTCTCCAGAAAAAGAGTTAAATGAAATGGAGATAAGCAATCTATGAGATAGAGAGTTCAGAATACTGATTGTAAGGATGCTCAACAGCATGAAAAAAGATGAAAACTATGAAAAATGACAAGTCAGAAATGAAGAATAACAGCAGAAATAAAGAATACATTGGAAGGAATAAACAGCAGATTAGAGGAAGCTGAGGATTGGATCAGCAAATTAGAAGACAGGGAAGAAAAAAATCACTCAATCAGAGATCCAAAAAGAAAAAGCAATTAAAAAACAGAACAGTCCAAGGGAGCGGTGGGACAACATGAAACATTACAATATTTACTTTATAGGAGTGCCAGAAGAAGTAAAAAGTAAGCAAGGGTTAGAGAACCTGTCTGAAGAAATAATGGCGGAAACCTTCCCTAACATGATGAAGGGAAAAGGCACACAAGTTCATGAGGCACAGAGAGTTCCAAGCAAGAAAAATCCCAAAAGTCCCACACCCAGACACATGGTAATTAAAATGCCAAAAATTCAAGACAAAGAGAAAATCTTAAAGGCACCAAGAGAAAAGCAATCTGTTATTAACAAAGGAGCTCCCATAAGGCTGTCAGCTAACCTCTCATTAGAAACTCTACAGGCTACAAGGGGAAGGCATGAAATATTCAAGGTAATGCAAAACAAGGATCTGAAACCAAGACTACTCTATCCAGCAAGGCTACCATTCAAAATAGATGGTGAAATAAAGAGCTTCCCAGACAATAAAAGGCTAAAGGAGTTTATCACCACCAAACCAGCACTGCAGGAAATCTTAAAGGAAATGCTGTAATTAGAAGTAGGAATAGAAGCATTGTAAGAAATGTTAAAGAGACTGTTGTAATAAAAAGTAGAAATAGAGAAACATAGGCATAAAGAATTAAAAAGGCTCCCAGCCTGGCGTGGCTCAGCGGTTGAGCGTCGACCTAGGATCCAGGCGATCAGGGTTCAATTCCCTGTCAGGGCACATGCCCGGGTCACGGGCTGCAGCCGATCAATGACTCTCTCATCATTGATGTTTCTATCTCTCTATCCCTCTCCTTTCCTCTCTCTGAAATCAATAAAGATATATTTTTAAAAATAAAAAAATAAATAAATAGCACACTAGATCAGGTGGATTTAATTGATATTTACAGAAAATTTCACCCCAAAGAGGCAGAATGTACATTCCTCTCAAGTGCACTTGGGACACTCTCAAAGACAGACCACATGTTAGGACAGAAGTCCCTACAAGTTCAAGAAGATTGAAATCATATCATGCATCTCAGATCACAATGGCGTGAAATTAGAAATCAACTATAGTAAAAACATTCAAAAACATTCAAGCACATGGAAGCTAAGTAGCATGCTATTAAACAATAAACGTGTTACCAAAGAGATCAAGGGAGAAATAAAAAACTTGAAAACAAATAAAAATGAACACATAACAACCCAAAATCTATGAGACTTAGCAAAAGCAGTCTTAAGAGGGAAGTTCATAGCACTACAGGCCTACCTCAAAAAGCAAGAAAAAATTTTTGTAAGCTATCTAACCCTACAACTTAAATAATTAGTAAGCTCCTTCCTGAAGCCATCTGGACCAGAGCTTTTGTTTGCTAAGTTTTTTTTTTATTACTGCTTCAATTTCATCAGTTGTTATTAGCCTATTCAGGTTTTCTGATTCTTTCTGATTCAGTTTTACATGATTTCACTCAAATGTGGAATCTAATCAACAAAATAGACTTAGGAATAAAATAGATCCAGAGACACAGAGTAGGGAACAGACTGATGAATCTCAGTGGGAAGGTGGGTGTGGGGGAGTGGGTGGGGAGAGGTTAATCAAAGAATTTATGTGCATATATACATAACCCATGGAAACAGACAGTAGTGTGGTGAAGGCCCGAGGGAGGAGCGGATGCGGGGTAGAGGAATCAACAGGGGTAAAAAAGGGAGATATCTGTAATATTTTCAACAATAAAGATAATTTTTTAAAAAATCAATAGAAACATATCCTCAGGTGAGGATTAAAAAAAGTGTTATTTCCTGTTTTGGAACTGTAAAATCTATAGCCTATAATATAATGTATGTTGCAAATAGTGAAATTTAGGAGGGATGCAAAAACCCCAAATGACTAAGCAGCAGCTTTTCATTGATAATACCTGTAATAATTCAGAAGAACAGTGAGTAAAGAGACTCACTAAACAATAAAGGTGATTAATGAGTCAAAAATGGGGCCACAGAGGAAAACAGAAACAGATTTAGACCATGTAAAAGAAAGCATGATCTTTATAGTAGACTTCCCCTAAGAAACTTACTTTAGTGAATAAGCACTTTTTTCTATTGAGTCTTTTTATTTCTTGTTAGAATTATTCCTAGGTTTACTTATTTTTAAGCTATATTATGATAGCTAAATCGTTTTATTTTCTAATTGCTTATTCCTAGTAAATACAAAAACACTAAGGATTTATATATAGATCTTGCATATAACATTGTCATAAGTCACTGTAAGCACTGAATTTGTGAATACTGAACCATGGCTCCTATAGGAAATACAGTTATGTGTATTTCTATGAACCTCTCACCACATTTTTGTCAACAGGTCAATGCATAGCCTTGTTTTTTATTTCTTTCTTCTTAGAGATATCTTATTTAGTATATACTGTTGATTCATTAACATTGAATTCACAGTCAACAGCATTATAATTATTGCTTGAATGAAGCTTATCTATGTATTTTCTCTGTAAGGCACATCATAGGGTTCTTGAGTATAGGAGCATAAAACAGCACTTCAGCTCAAGTCTAGGGAGCCATTTTAAATGGAGAAATCAGCAATGAAAAGCAAAAAATGTGGCAATTAAAAGGACACTCAATTATAATATGAGAGCTAAAACAAAAGGCAGACCTTGTTTGACCTTAGCTGGGAATGCATGTTGGGTAATTCAAGTTTCACCCCTTTTTGCATGTTTACAAATGATCATAAAGGTGCTATGAGTATTGATTTTGGTGTCACAAATAAATATAAATAAGTAGAAGAGTTAAAAAATAATGAAGATAAAATGCAGTGTTTTTTCTATATTCTCTTAATTCTAATAGTATTTTTAAAAATTTTGAATATATAATAATGAATACAATTGTGAATGATGATTTTTTTACCCTTTCCAATCTTCATACATTTTATTTCTTTATCTTGCCTTACTCTACTAAATAGAAACTCTGGGACAATGTTAAATATAGGTAGTGAGACATCCTCTTGTCAGTTCTAAACTCAGAGGGAAAACTTTTGATATTTTATGTTACGTATGATGTTTTCTGTAGGGTTTATTGTAGATTCCTTTATCAGATTAGGAAAGTTCTCTTTCTTTCTTAGTTTAGAGTTTTATTATGAATAAGTGTTAAATAGTATCAAATGTTTTTACTGCAACTGTTGAGATGATTATATATATGCAATTGTAGATATGTGTATATGTATGTATATGTGTACATATACATAAATATAAATATATAAATATATATGTATATGTATTTTTTCATCCTTGGGTAAACCAATTTGGTTGTCATGTATAATTTTTCTTTATATAATTCTAGATTTTGTTTGCTAATAATTTCTTTAGAATTTTTGAATTTATGTTCATGAGAGAAATTAACCTGTAATTACTTTTTCTTACACTGCTTTTGTCAGGTTTTTATATAAAAAGTATTTGCCTCATAACACAAGTTTGGAAGTGTTTCTTTTCTATGCTCCAAAAAAGCTCTGTAAGTTTGATGTTACATCTTAAATGTTAGAAACATTTACTGCTAAAGCCAACATAGCCCAAGGAAAAAGGTTAATTGCATGCTTGTTTTCTTAATTTGATACAAAACTATTCAGATTTTTCTATTTCTTCTTTGTTAGTTTTCATAAATTGTATCATTCCAGGAATTCTTCATTTGCAAAAAGTATCAGATTTATTGTCATGTACATATTCAAGTTATTTTAGATATATCCCACAAGTTTTGATAGATGATATTTATATGTTATCATTCAGTCAAAATGTTATGTAATATTCACAGTGATTTCTTATTTTATCCAGATATTATCTAGAAATAATTACTTAAATATTGAAACATTTGGATTTATTTCTAGTTTCTTTTTTGTTGTTGATATTCAACTCTATTTCAATGTAATTTTAATCTTACTTTGAGAATTGATATGTTTCAAAAGAAGGTAAATATTATTAAATGACTCATGTGCACTCAAAAAATGTTCTGCAATTCATGTTTTTAATCTACATATTCTTTCAATTACTGAGGAAGATGCTATAATTTCTCCTAACATGACTGTATATTTGACTACTTTCCTTTATGTTACTTTCTCATTGTATATTTTTGAATTTGTTAGTAGGTACATACAAATTTAGAATTGTAATCCTTTCCTGGTAGAAGATAGCACTAGGAAACATCCCTTTTTATTTTTAGTAACTCTTCTTGTTCTAAAATCTTCTTTGCTCTGACCAATGTGGCTCAGTTTGTTGAGTGCTGTCCCTTGCACCAAAGGGTCACCAGTTCAATTCCTGGTCAGCACACAGGCCCAGATTGTGGGCTTGATAGGGGGCATGCAAGAGGCAGGCCATGGATGTTTTCCTCACATTGATGTTTCTCTCTCCCTCACTGTCTCTAAAGATCTTAATAAAATAAAATAAAATCTTTTTCTGGATATCAATATATTAGCTTTACCCACTATCTTATGTTTGGTGTTTATATAGCACAACTTTTCCCACCCTGTTACTTTAAACCAGGAATGGGGACTGTCTGGCCCAAGGGCTGTATATGGCCCTTGAAATCATTTGGTCTGGCCTCACCAAAGAGAAGCAGTTCCAGTCATCACATTAGGGGTGAGTTAGTTAAATGTTTGACCAAACATAGCAGGCTAATTTTTAAGTTGATAATTTTGTATGGCCCTCTAATGATGTTATAAATATCCAAATGGCCTTGGCAGAAAAAAGTTTCCCCACCCCTGCTTTAAACGTTTCTTACATTCAAGGTATGTGTCCTGTAAGTATCACACTTTTACATTTTTTCATCCAAAATTATAATCTTTGCCTTTTAATTGGAGTACTTATTAAAATTGTTAAATGTATTAAGCTAAATCATATACAATTGCCATCTTTATAGACAAATAGATTACCTGCTATTTTATGTGATTAAATCTAATAATTACTAATGTATTTAGGTTCCAATCTACCATCTTACTATACTTTTAAAAGTATTTTATGTTCTTTAAACTGTAGAGTCTTGTCTCTTTTGGATTCATCAATTTTAATTATTTTATTTTTTTCTCTATATGAGTGTGATACTTATATAGTCTTTTACTTTTCTTTTAGTGGTAACTGAGAGATTACAAATACACTAGTGTCTTTTAAATATAAATTAATGCTTTTACCACTTTTTAGATGAGACAAAAACTTAGAAAATGTTAACTTCATTTACTCTCCTCCTCACCATCTTTTGTGCTATTTCCAGTATTTAATATATTTTTAACATTTAACAAACCTTTATTTTAGAATAGTTTTAGATTGACACAAATGTTGCAAGAATGCTGAGTTCCCATATTTTCAACTCTTTTTGTTACTATCTTACATTATTATACTTCTTTGACATAACTAGTGAATGAATATTGACAGATAATTAAGTCCAAAATTTATCCAGATTTTCTTAGTTTTTACCCAATGTTCTTTTGTGTTTCAGAATCCTATCCAGGGTCCGCATCATATTTATTTGTCAAATTTATTTTGGTTCCTCTAGACTGTGACAGTCTTTCAGATTTTCCTGGGTTTTGATGACCTTGAGGACTTTAAAGAGTACAGATGAGGTGTTTTATATAAGTTTCTTCAATTTGGATTTCCCTGATGTTTTTCACATGGTTAAACAGGCTGTGAGTTTTGGGGAGGAAGATTGCAGAAGTAAAATGCCATTCCCATGAACATATCAGGGGTATGTTTATCACTGATAATGTTAACCTTGATCACCTTGCTAAAAATAATGTTTGCCACATTTCTCCAGTGTAAAGTTACTATTTTTTTTTTTGCTTTCCCATGCTGTAATTTTTAAAAAATATATGTTTTTATTGAATCCAGAGAGAGGAAGGAAGGAAACAACCATGAGACAGAAACATTGATCAGATGCCTCCTGCACACCCCCTACTGGGGATCAAGCCTGCAAACTGGGCATGTGCCCTGATGGGGAATCAAACCAGTGACCTCCTGGTGCATAGGATAATGCTCAACCAACTGAGCCACACTGGCCAGGTTCCATACTGTAATATTTAGAAGAAATTCACTATACAGAGTCCATGTTTAAGGAATAAACAGTCATGTTCTACCTCCTTGAAGGTAGAGTATCTATGTAAATCATTTTCAGTTCTTCTCTATGGAAAATTTGTCTATTATTTCCCATTTATTATCAAATAATTTGTTTACTTAAGTATGGACTTATTGGTATTTATTTTTATATTTTCAGTTATAACCCAATACTGCATTATTTTGTTGCATAAATGGTTCCAATTTTGACCTTTCAGTTGGTTCCTGTGTCCATTTGGCATACCCTCATTGTTTTATTTTTTAACTAATTCCTTTTTCTGGCACTACAAGGTGATTCAGGATCTTGTATATTCCATGCCCTAGCTTAGAAATAGCCATTTCTTCAAGGAACCTAGTTCCTTTTATTGGAAATGGTATTAGCAATCAAGAGCTGGATTCTTGGTATGCTTGTTGCTACTGACTTTTTCAGCTGACAGAACTAGAAAATACATGTGGTGTACTTATCTGTGTATCTATACATGTCTATAATCATTTCTCTCTATATATACATATATATATATCCATCTATATCTAAATTAAGCTAAACATGAGTTCATACTCATTTCTCTGAGTTTCATTCAGTACCACATGGTTCACTTTAGCCTTCCACCCTTATTTATATGTAATCTCTCACTCTGATAGTGGAAAACTGTCTCCCACCATCCAATATCTATTTGCTTGTTTGCTCGATCCCAGTATATATGCATACAGAATTATTAAACTTTACCCCTAAGGGAAACAACTTTATTAACTAAACTACAATGTTTATGTATAGTTCCTTTAATCCTTAAAGTCTGTACTTATTTCCTAAATTACTTAGATCAATTTTCCTCTTACTCTCCTTGGTGAAGTTATGTCATACATTTGTAACACGTTATTTTGTCACACAGTCTGCATTCCATCCCAAAGCCTGCAATAGCCTAATTGATTTTTAAAACTGTACTCATTAAAGTTTTGTTTCTTGTCCTGTAAGGTTCTATGAATGAATGCATAGTCCTCAGTCTTTTAATTAAACATTTATTTAAAGTCCCACAAATATTGAAATTATTTTGCATATTAAATATTCATTTAATATAACCACTTAAATAACCACATGCTTATACTCTCCCTTGTTCTTTTTTTTTTTACTAAATTTCCTTGATTCCATTTGTGATTTTTTTTTATTAATCCCCACCCAAGGATATTTTTTCCATTGATTTATAGAGAGAGTGGAAGGGAGAGAGATACAGGGAGGGGAGGGGGGGAGGAGAGAGTGAAAGACAGAGGGGGGGGAGAAAGAAAGAGAAAAAGAAAGAAAGAAAGAAAGAGAGAGAGAGAGAGAGGGAGAAAGGGAGAGAGAGAAAGAAAGAGAGAGAGAGAGAGAGAAGGAAGGAAGGAAGGAAGGAAGGAAGGAAGGAAGGAAGGAAGGAAGGAAGGAAGGAAGGAAGGAAGGAAGGAAGGAAGGAAGAGAGAGAGAAACACTGATGTGAGAGAGATACATCAATTGATTGCCTCCCACCCTTGCCCTGGCTGGGGATGGAACCTGCAACCCAGATACATTCCCTTGACTGGGAATCGAACCCGAGACCTTTCTGTGTGCAACACCAATGCTCCAACCACTGAGCAACACCAGCTAGGGCTCCATTTGTGATTTTTAATTTTTCTGTCAAAAATCCTTTCAGTAATTCATTTAGTGCTGGTTTGCAGATTATAACTCAGGCTTTTTCCCCCTAGCCATGTCTTTATTTCTTTCATTCTTTGAGGCTATGATTCTACTACTAGGATAGACCTTCATGGTGTCAACTAAAATCCTAGACTAGTTACCTTCTTTCTTCCTAGAATCTGTATTTCACTTCTTGTCTTTCCATAACTATGAATCTTCTGTAAGCTTTGCTCAGTTTCTCAACTACTTAGGAATTGGCGTATTCCTTTGAAGGAAAAAGAAAAGCCAAATGTCAGACTCACCTCTGTGCTTTCCTGTTCCCTAGAACTCTTTCCCACAAATCCCTCGTTGCAGCTTTATGAATATTCCAGTGACTTTGAACAGACTTTAAAAATGATCTAGCTTTTCCAATTATCCTCAATAAAAGAGTTAATTATAACTAGTCTGCCATACAAAAATCCTGTAATAGCAATTTAAATTTTTCACAATGTGAAAATTTCTGCCTCATAGTCAGCAAGGGTTTGAAGTTTTTTGGAATTCTATATTATAGTTTTTATCTGCTTGATATCATTCCCACTCAGTTCAACTGTGAAAGATTACCTTGTTTACTAATTCAACATATTGTTTAATAATTTTGTATTATAAATATATTTTAATGAGATCAGGTATGGTAGACTGGAGACTATATCTTTTCTCCAAAGCAGACATTTATTTAATTTTCCAATATACTTGGACATTTTTTATTATATATCTGATTTGAAAATCTTCTCTAAGTGTTGACCCTGAGATCCTCAGTCTTGAGAAAGGGAAATCCACTGTTTTTATCTCTTTGTTCTTAAGTTCATAGAGATCCCAAGTGCTTTTGAGTCCTAACTATGTTATAATTATGATAGCTGCAGTGAATTTTGGTTAACTAATGCTAACTTATATTGTCACCTATTTTCCTCTTTATAGGTAGCTAATATTTCTCTATAATTATAGCTTAATTTTGCACAGCATTACCTAGATCATAGGCTGGACAGCACAAACACTTAATTAGGGTTAATGGCCATAGTTCAGATAATACCACTTTGATAAAAAAGGTATTTTGCTTTAAAAAATGAACCACTTCTTGCCCAGCCAGTGTTTCCCAGTGGTTAAGCATCCACCCATGAACCAGGAGGTCACAGTTCAAATCCCAGCCAGGACATATACCTGGCTTTTGGGCTTGCTTCCCAGTAAGGGGCATGAAGGAAGCAGAAGATCAGTGATTCTCTCTCATCATCTCTCCCTCTCCCTTCCTCTCTTTGAAATCAATTTTTAAAAATTTTTTTTAAAAGAACTATAAAAAAATGAAACACTACTGGTGTTTTTAATTTATTTAACTTATATTTTAAGCTAAAATGTTTACATATAATGGACAGTTATATTTCAGAGTAGTGAGGACTTGAAACTATTTTTGCTTTCTTCTGAATTTGCATACTTTAAATAATTTTATATTGAATTACATTTAGCTACTACTAGGATTAACAAAAAATTATCTACTTTCCAAAAAACATAGTATTGGGGATTAACTTTGCTATGTGGCCCCTTTAACTTGATCTATACTCAGTGGGGCAAAAGTAAGTTCACAGTTGTGAGTATGCGAAACAGTTTATTCTTGTATTATTTTCCATATGAACAACTGCAAACCTACTTTTGCCCTACCCTGTATACTAAAATATTCTATAAATATAAAAATCCAATTTGTTAAATATAGCCCAAATTCAATAAAATTGGAAGTTAAACTCTACTTAAGTGCTGAAGACCTAGCATGATTTTATTTCTAAAAAAGTAATGCATATATCATAATAAGATTCCAAATATCAATATGGTCTGATTATTTCTAATTGAAAGAAAATTTCCTATTCAAAGACACTTATAATGCAGAATTACAAATACATGTTGTAGCACCATCTAGCAAAATCCTAATGTATTTACCACGTCATTTTATTTTATTTTATTTTTAGTAGTAGCGAACATATTTTTCTGAATATCTACAGAGTCATAGAAAATTACAGATTTTATGAAGCAGGGGGAGAAAAGAAATCTCAAAGATAACTCATTAAAAATATACTCCACCTTTATACTTTTAAGTTCTGTTTATTCTCCATATGCATGCATATTAGAATAAAATGTATGTGCTTTTATTTAAACAAAACTTTTTAAATATAATTTTAAGTTATGACAAAATTTTATATTCTCAATAGTTTATTTCATTACTCTATAACATAATTAAAACATAATTAAAGCTTTGTTTAATATCTAATCAATATGATAAAAATGGGAAAATCCATAATTTTTTAAAATTTCTATGCTTGATGACAGTGCAGTTAGATTAATATATGGAAAAGAGTATTGTAAGTGGGAAAACATGTGGTTAGAGATATACCTACTTACTATTTTTATGACCCTAAGAAAATTGAATTTCAACATGCCAACACTGATAACTGATAATAATAAGAGTATTAAGAAGTGCTTTGCATAGAATAAATTTAATAGATTATTTTTCATAATTTACCTTCAGTAAGTTTGTTTGTTTCACAGGTTAATATGTTAAAAAAGTAAGCTAAAAAATATAATTTATCAAATACCCAATTTGTCTTGAATGGCTTGACTCATTTTACCTGATCTCAGACAAAAGTTCAATACATTTTGCATGCCAATAGTCCAATATAATCAATGGGAAAATAATTAACTATGTTTGTCTTTTCAGAAAATTAGTTGAAAGTTTTGATTTAGAAAAAAGCAACCATGTGATTAACTAATTTTTAAAAAATTTTTTCAACAGGTTGGAGTCTAAAATTTGGCTAGAAGAACAAGTAATTTGGAAAGAAAAAAAGCTGCATTACAATAGAAAATGTTTAAAATTACCAGGAGACCTGAATGAATTTAATTGAATTGCTCAAATTTTAGAAATATATCCAGCTTCACTAAGTTAAAATATTTTTCCACTCAGCAAATGTACAAACAAAACTACCCACAGGTTTTTAGGTATAGGTACAACTGTTCTTATTGTTTGGATTGATCGTTGATTTGAAGCCTGGGGCACAGTCTGGGTCACAAGCAATGTAAAGTTAGTCTTTCGGTGATCACATTCTCTAACGCAGCATCTGGTTACTTTGGACAGGGACTGGCCTGCTGGAACCTGACAGTTCAGTCACTTCCAGCAGTCTTATTATAGCTGAAGGAAACTGCAAACAGTAACCTTTTCATTTAGCACCAACAAAAGATTCTGCCCAGAAACCCCAAACCTGGGAAACACTGAAAGAGAATTAATTTATATCAAAGTTAAAGTTTTGGTTTTATTTCATCTTATTTTTTGGTCTTTTTTCTTTTTTAAAAAGTTAGGGGATATTTTCAATCAAGTGGATCATTGATTAACGCAAACGTTAAAGACCTTAAAAGCAAGAGTTCCTATGATTAAAGCTCCTGTGTCAACTGCCTTGCCTCCAGTATTAACATCTAAACATCATTCTGATGACAGAGGGAAGAAAGGGTAGTCTTTTATCACTGGAATATATAATAGTTAGAAATTATCAATAATTATAGAAAGCCGGTCTCTTGGGTATAACTAAGCAACCTCTGAGAAACAGGCAGTGGTATTTCAACACTTGAGTGTCAGGCTTTGTTAGGTTATATCAGACATTACAGGTAATGTATTGTTTAGTTGAACCTATGTATACCATTAAATGCATCACAGTGTGGCATGGATTCAGCAAGTTTTAGTCATAGCATGCCAACTGGAGAATATTTAGGGGAGAAAATACATTTTCCATTCCTGCTTTATGTTCTGGTACAAATAATATAAATAATTTCTTCTGTGAATGTATTTACCTTCCAGATAAACTGCTCTTTAATGTATAGGTACTAAAATTGAAGATATAGTAATGTGGCATTTGCTCACTCCCTCTCCCTCACTTAGTTTTTGCACTCCTTTCTTACTCTTTGTTGATGCATGTAAGTTTTGACATGTTTCTTTTACTTCTAGAGTTAATTATCTTTAACACTAGACTGACATTAGCAAGGTTTACAGAGCAACAATAGTATCTTTATAGGCAAGGATTATACAAATAGCATGACTGTATTTTGCAATTGCTTTCCTGAACATTTTATGACTAATAGATCTTCATGGTGGTTTTTCCATAATAATTACTGTGTTCTATGGAAAATAATGTGTACTTTTTAATTTTTGTCATAAAACTAATTTTATTTGCTTTGCTTCCCCAATCATTAAGATCTACCCAGAGAGTTATTTCTTGTCGACTGAGTATGTCTATTAACTACTGCTCCATATTTGGCAAGCAAAATCTCATGAGTTAAAAGCAGATATAATTCTTAGGGGCACCAGTCAGACATATAACTTTTCTGGTATGGGAAAAACAAGTCATAAGGAGGTTTAAAACAATAAAGACAAACATTATAAAAAAGAACAATTAAATCTAAATGAAAATTCCTCTTAATATGGACCAGAGTCCTTGAAATATCCATGAGAACAGACATGCAAACCAATCTCTGGCTCCTTCAGAGTGGGGTGTCATCTCCTTCAGAGTGGGGTGTGATGGTCTAATGTTTGCTGAAGTCAGGTAGCTTGTTGTCTGATCTTAGTGATGCTTTCATACATCTCCTTGTTCTGCTAACATTTAATCTAAGGCAATTTGATTTTCTAAGACAACTTTAGCAAGAGAATCTAAAGGTTTTTGCAGATTGGCAAGTGAAGTAACAGTATCATTGATTGTAATTATTAATGTGTTAGATAAGTTATGTAAAACATGCTGTTGGCCCACCACTCCCTACCATGGAAGGAGGGTATAATCAAAGAAGTACTTGTCCTCATTGTAGATGTATCCTGGAAGACCTCAAGCTACTCAAGTGAATATCTTGAGCAAGCTAGTCTAATGGCAGGTCTCAGTTCCTGGGTAAACTGATAAAGGAGTAACCAATGATCCTAGAAAACATTGTCCAGTATCAGTCCTGTTCTGTAAAGAGTTATAGGCCCAGGGCAGGCCCTATAGACCACATATGAATATGTAACATTCTGGGACATGCTGCATAACATGGTTAGTGTTTGTTATGGCCAAGGAAGTCTTTAGTAGCCAGAGAGGATGTGTTGTTGGAGGACTTTTCTCTTCCTCTTCTGACTGGGCCCTTTTCATTTGAGTGTAGTGGATCTATAGTTTTAACTCTGAAAGCTTTAAAAAGGTGTGAGTTGTCAGTAATACATCATTTGGACTTGTCCACTTTTCAGCTAACTGGTGTTCAGGTCTCTGATTTTTCCTGGTCTTCAAAAGTACTTTGTTCCCAGGTTGGAATGTGTGGAGAGGATATCTGAACTTTTTCATAGATATCTGGTGGGAATAATTCTCCTTCTATTCATTCCAGGCAGGCTAAGGACATCTGAAACTATAATGTATGCTCTTTTAAAACCTTGAGGTGGAGCTGCTGTTTTTCTCTTGAAGTTACCTGACCATTCAGCTTGCATAACAAATCTCATCCTAGCAAGGGTACTGAGCATTTTGGCATATAAAAGAAACTATGTGACAATTGTATTTATTTATTTTTATTTATTTATTTATTTTTTTAAAATTTATTTTTATTGTTGAAAGTATTACAAATGTCCCTCTTTTCCCCCCATGACCCCCTCCACCTGAATCCACCTCACCCTCGGGCTTTCCCCATACTATTGTCTGTGTTCATTGGTTATGCATTTATGCATATAAGTTCTTTGATTAATCCCTCCCCACCCACTCACCTACCCCAGCCTTCCTAATTAACACTCTAAGGAAGGGGTGGGGAATTTCCAGCCCTTAGGCCCTATATGGCTGATAAAATCATTTGGTCTGGCCCTGTCAAGGCAAACCACAGGTGGGACTTGAAATTCAATAAATCTAGGAGATTTTTTCATACTAATTTTAAGTTGATAATTTTGTATGGCCCTCAAATGATGTTATAAATATCCAAATGGCCCTTGGAAGAAAAAAGGTTCTCCACCCTTGTCCTAGGAGTTAAAGAAAGGCCTTTTGTTGCATCTGTCCAGTAACTCCTGGTACCTAGATGGTTTCCTGACTTCTTTTAGTGATTCTTATACTTAAAACTGAATAACTGGCTCCTGTGTCAACCAAAAAGTCAATCAATTTGTTTCCCACTGTCAAGTGTACCCAGGGCTCCTGAGGGGAAATAATGATGGGTCAGTTGTCCAAAGGACCCCTAGGGCTTCTCATTCATCATCTGAATCACCACTTCTCTTCACTATCTGCCTGTGTGCCTTATTTTATTTATTTCTTTTTTTCTTCCATGCCTGCTGCTAAGAACTTGAAGCTTTCCACCTTGGTGACCTTTCATACCTGACCTATAGTCCTTGCTATGATCTTGTCTAACTGCTTACCACACCTTGGCTCTTAATTATTTCAGGGAAAAAGGACATAGGATCTTCTCTGTAGCTGCTTAAGGCTGAAGGGGGCACCATTCTCCCTCAGAGTCAAAAAATCCTTGCTCTCTGTCAGAGAAGCAATGGGCATGGAAGGAGGTGGTAACGGTGTCTAGAAGTGCTATTCCCTGAGTACAAGTAGGGCTTGTAACCTGGTGTATACAAACTATTACAAATCTCAATATTATTGGAGAAAAATCTGGAAAATTCAGAATACAGTTCTGTTTATAAGTGAAAAATAAAACTATGAAGACAATTAACTAAACCAGAAGAGTCTAATATTCATAACTGTATATTAAAGAGTCTATGGAAACACAATTTCTCCTCCTAAAATCACCCTCATTTTTATCAAAGAGCCAAATAAAGACCAATCTATTTACTGCATTAAGTTTAGTTTCAATTTGGCCTGATCATTTGTGTAAACATAAGAATAGCAATGATCATATAGGCTTTCTTAAATCTGCTTTGCTGGAATCTCATAAGGAATTTCCAGATTGAACCTTAATTAGTCTCTCAGGGCAAAGAAGCCAAGCCACACATTTGCTATCAAGCTTTGCCTGCAACACCTACAGATTTGGGTGAGTTCCTCAAGTTCTCGAGGTCTCCAAAATGTCTTTCTTATCATCTCCTAGGAAAGCAACTTTTGCTCCTTACCTGGAAAGACTGCCATGAACTATATGAATAAGCAAGGTACCAAGCCATTTCTCCAAGGGGCTTCAAAGTCAATTTTTATTTCTTAAAGCTTTCTGGTGACATCCAGAGTCTAGGAATATCTTTCTCAGGTATGATACTCCAATCAAATTCTTGGTTAATAAAACCACAATTAGAAATTGACTTTATGTGTCGTATTATGATGAAATTAGATTCCTGTTGGATTTATGCAAATTAACATATTGCTATGAGAACAATAATACTTACTCATTAAGAGTTGTCATATTCTGGAGGGATTAGGTAAGGAGAAAAATATAAATGCCTTAATATTGCTTATGAAAGTATAACTTACGAAATGCCTTTGAAAAAACCAAGTTTCTTTATGTCTGGAAAACAAAAAGTGTAAAAATTAGCAATATTTTCAACAAAAAGTTACAAAAACTACAATCATCTTCAGTTCATTCAGTCTCATAATCAATTTTTATCTTATTTGCTAGTATTTCCATAAATCCAGTTATTTCATTGAGTTTTAGTAATCATCCATTTCAAAGAAATGATCTGTAAATTTATCCTCAGAAATATGTAATTTAGAATAAATCAGAGTCCTTTCCATGAATCATTCTGAATATGTAACATATTTGTAAATGCATCAGAGTAAAACAATGACCACTGTTTTTTGTCTAAATGACAAAAAAAAAAACAAACAAGAAGCTTAAAATGACATGGTTATAGATATGATTATAATGTAATTGAAAAAGGAATTTGTTTCCTGTAACAGAATTTTAAGATAATAATTAGAATTACAGATAAAAGCATATCAGAACTTTGTAGACTCTTGGAGATTTTTATATAATATCTAGAACATCCACTTCAATAATAAAAAATATGTATATACAAATGGAACAGGTTATTATTTATTTATTTGACAAAGCTTTCTATGTACATTAAGCATATCAAATAAGTCTAATTAGTTTAAAATTTTTATTTTATAAGAAGAGAGAAAAATTCTGAAGTATTCCAGGAGCCCACTGGAATGACCCAAAGCCAACTCTAGGTCAAGAAAAGGTTTCTTAAAATTTAAACCCTGGGAAGGTTGTTAAACATTCTTGATCAAAAGATCACATATCATTATGAAACAATATTAAATTATTTATTTACCCAAAGTGACAACAAAAGAAATCAAACACAAACACAGGCTAGCAAAACTTTAGTTCTCAGGATTAAGAAGATGGGTTTTTAAGTAATCAAATGCCTGATTAACACAATATGACTCATAACTATCTTGATATATAGAATCTTTGCTCTCTAGGCAGATACAAGAAAAACGTTTTTCCTCTTTAACAGACTAAAAACCAAAAATTCTGTATTGGCTTACTTTTGATATTTAGATTTATTTACCTAATTAAATTTATTATTCAGTTTCCCTATATGTTTCCCTTAAGATCTTTCTTTACAAACCTTCTTATGCATTCAGAAATCACCAACTTTAGGACAACTTATTTTCTTCTTTTTTCTTCACTATGTATTTTCAAACTTTATAACTTCTCTTACCCAACCATACAATTTCTTTCCAACATAATTAGAATTCTTAACTTTCAGAAACTTTGATTTTTTTTTTTAGTGACAACTAAAAATAGTTGATTAACATTCTTTAGATTGATATTTTTATGAATACATTTCATAGTTTCTAGAATATATTTCATTCTTTCATTGGCAAACACTCACATTTTCAAGAGACATATTTCAAATCAAATATAAGATATATTTATTAACAGATCCAAGTCTATCCTCTAGCTCCTCTTCAATAAGAAGCCAAAGGAGGCAAACAGATCAATTGATATTTCAGCATTATGTTATTTAAAAATATCCACAAGTTTAATAACTTTTACCATTTATTCCAGCAAAAATCCAAAGTTTTAAGTTACCAAAAACTTTGGAAAATTATATTTTGGTATATATCATTACTGAAAAGCTTCATAAAAAGGCCTTCATTCTTGTTACATTTATTTATTATTTCTTAAAAACATTATGAGATTCTAAAGAGTCAATTATTACGCAAGCCATTTTCTTGACAAATTTTGTAACAGGTAAATAACATGATCTTATTCCTGCAAACCCAGGCAAAACAAACCTATATTTTATGTTAATAATTTTAAAAGATAAACTGAACTTAAACTAGCTTTTAATATAAAATATCTTCACAGACCACATGATCCTGGAAAGAACATTTGAGATAGTTTTTATTTTTTATTATACACATAAAGAGTATTATTAATAACTGTAGAGAAGACAAGATTTTTTTTCCTTGACAACTCTTAAGGAAGCTGGAGAAGAGGGAGGAAGTTAATATTTTAGCCACTTGAGTTTTTTTA
Source organism: Miniopterus natalensis (assembly GCF_054644295.1). Taxonomy (NCBI): domain Eukaryota; kingdom Metazoa; phylum Chordata; class Mammalia; order Chiroptera; family Miniopteridae; genus Miniopterus; species Miniopterus natalensis. The sequence goes on from NC_142090.1 coordinate 31,119,982, forward strand.
AAGTGCCATTTTTTCCCTTTCACATTGAGATGGGTCATTTGCCCCTGCTTCCACAGCCTACACAGGGTTTGAGGGTGACATTAATTACCCTTTGTTCCCAGGGCTACAGAAGTTCCTGGACCTCAAGGAGGAGGATTTAGAGTGTTTAAAAGACATCTCCTCATTTTTCTTCTCCTGACTTTTACTGTCTGGGAGGGCACTGAAATATTTTCCCATCTCTGAACCATCAATTTAGATCCTTTCTGAGTAGAATGTTTATAATGTAACAAAATGAAAGCTTGCACATAAGAGATCTTATCCCATTTCAAAGCAAACAAACACATCTAAAGCAAACAATTGAGTACTCTCGAATTAAATCCTCTAAAAAGAGAGCCAGGGACACCAACGTTAGAATCTTATTTCACACCAACTGGTACAGCAAATGACCTTCACATGGTCTAAATGGCACAAAGCCCAAATGGCAGAGACAGCATTCACTATGTGCACAAAACAGCAAAGAGCAAATTCCCCAAGAGATAAGAAGCAAGCAAAAAACAGTAACCAAAGTTCTATTTCAGACAGATGAGAGCTCTGAGAGAGCTCTCAAACACAACACAACAGACAGATGAGAGCTCTCAAACTGAAACTGACTTCCTCCTGCAGAGCAACTGAGATTAAAGTAATACGAGTCTTATACCCTGCTAAAACAGTACTGTAGTTGATGCCGAGTCCAAAAACTAAATTGAAAGAGTGCTCCAACCAAATCCCACACCTGGAAACTAGGAGTTTTCTTAGTTGCTGAGCTGTGCCGACCACCATGAAGCACCTATTGATTCCTACAGAATCTCTAAAGGTTCAAAGAACCCAAGTGGCAGGGCAAGGCTCCTAGTCATGAATGCCAAGGACTTTAGTCTGGGTTCGTGAGCCCACCAACAACTCATTTCCTTCTCCCAGTTAGGAATAGCAAGTGAACAACACTGACAGAGAGAGAGAGAGAGAGGCAGCCTCCAAGTAACAATCACTCAGAAGCTCCTAAGGATTCCCAAGCTCTCTCATGGTGTAGGTAGCCTGGGAAACCCACCCCAGAGCCCAGGGCCTTACCCAGTGGGGCTCCCATTACCTCCTGGCTGGCTCACCAAATCTGAAAACAGGGAAGCAACCCACAGTTCTGGCTGCCCACTACCACAAAACCAAACTCATGAGGAAAGTTCTGACTGAGAAAGGTTTATTCAGGTGTCAACCAACAACCTGAGAAAATGGCAGGCTCATGCGTTCAAAACCATCTTAACATCTCAGTGAAGGCAAGGGTTTTATAGGAAGGGAGAGGGAAGGCAGAACAAAGACATTGAGGGAGGACGCAGTGTAATTGCTTGTCCTGATATGGATTGTTAATGTCAGCATACTGGAACTGGCCAGTGCTAACCGAATTCCTGCAGTTGGGCAGTCTGCATCAACTGAAGTCATGGTCAAGGACATTTATTGTACAAACAGGAACTGGAACTACTGATGCTTGCAATACATTTATAAGGAAACTGTCAGTGTGTGAGTTCCTTTTATCAGTTGGTTAGTACACTTTATTCTAATTCCATTTCATGGTCAGTCAGAGTAGTATAAAGTTTGCACCCATTACATGAGGTTGGACCAATCAGGCATCAGTGGCAGGGACTTTTGTCTATATAAGTCAACTCCCCTCTGGCTCTGAGAAGGTACTTTCCCTTTCCATGGAAGACTGTGTTTCTCCTGATGGAGCTGAAACACCAAAGATATCTCACTGGAACAAAATGGAGCAGTCCAGCTCAGGGCAAAGTAGACCTGCAGGGGAGCAGAGCTTTCTAGCTGGAAAGGGACCTGACTCCAGGGCTGCATTATCCCAGAACCACCTCACAGCTGTGCTGTTTTCACAACTGTGGTATATCACTATTTTTAATTGAATTTATTGTGGTGACTTTCATTAATAAAATTTTATAGGTTTCAGGAGTACAATTGTATAATAATACATCATCTGTATATTGTATTGTGTGTTCACCACCTCAAGTCAATTGGTCCATCACCATTTATCCTCTCTTTACACTCTTTTACCTTTCCCCCACTTCCCTTTCCCTCTGGTAATCACCATAATGTTGTCTGTGTCTATGAGTTTGTATCTATGAGTTTTGTGGGTTTTTTTATTCATACCTTTACCTTTTTCACCCAGGTCCCAAGGCCTCTCCCCACTGACAGCTGTCAGTCTATTTTCTGTATATATGAGTCTGTTTCTATTTTGTTTGTTAATTAATTTTGTTCATTAGATTCCACATATAAGTGAAATCATATAGTACTTGTCTTTGTCTCACTGACTAATTTCACTTAGCATAATCCCCTCCAGGTTCATCCATGATATTGCAGAAGGTAAACTGTGCTCTATCACTATGGACATGTACTACAGCTGTGCTGTTTTCACAGCCACACTGTATCACAATTGAGTTGTTTTGTACTGAATAAAGGTTTTTTTTTCTTCACTGCATTCCAGATTGGGGATTCCTGTTGACGCTGAATTGACACCAATGACCATTGGTTGAAACACTTCTGATTAAAACTTATTTTTGTATTTATAGTACATTAAAACATTTTTAGCTATGAGCTAAGTCAGTTATAAATGAAAATTAATTCAATTTTCCTATAAGTGAGACACTATAATAGAGTTCTATAGGCTTGGTTGTTTTTAATGTCAAGTTTTGGATACTTAAAAAATTCATTTATTGTTTGGAAGCCACTATGTGAGACTATGTATGGATAGATTAAAGCAAATGTATCATACAACAGGTGACTTTCCCATTCACTTATCCTTCTATCTAAACTTATGTATATGCATATACATACTGGCCAAAATATTGATTCAAAAATGATGTCAATTGTTCATAGAGGTCCCCAAGAAATCAAAAAAAGATGCTATTATTAAAAGTTAATTGACTAAACCATACACACACCCCCTTATCAACATGAAGCTTAAGCCAGTACGAGATATCAACAACTAGTAATGCAGTAATGAGAATTGACTTCAGAATTTGGTAGCTAAATTACACCCTTTCATGACTATTGCAGTACAGGGGGTGTTGAAGAATTCTGGTACCAGAATTTTCATTTAGTCTCAATGCTCTGAAATAAAAAAAAGAAACTTCTTGCTAGTTCTCTAAAACTCAATACCTTTCTGGCGCCAAACATCTCACCTGAATATTAAGTATTTGGCTGCAGTCTCCCAACTTGAGATAAAGGTTCTTAAGACCTAAGTTAAGAATCTCATTTGGGTTTGAACAACTGCATGCTATTTACCCTGGTCAAATATTTCTTAATGTGGAGGAGAGTTTGCAATTCTATTGGAGATACTCAGAAAACTTAAAAAGAAAGGAACAAAAGTGTTCTAAACTAATTAAAGAAATAAAATAATTTAATGGGAGAGTTAAACAGATTAGAAACTGCTAAAATGATGGACATAAACAGGAAGATGGAGTTGAAAAAATTAATTAATAGATATACAATGTGGCCCAGGGATATGGAATAAAAATTATATGTGCATTATGGATCAATGGAACAGAATAGATTATCCAGAAATAAACCTATGCACATATGAGCAATGAATATATGAAAAAGGAAGCAAGAACATACAGTGGGGTAAAGTCAGTCCATTCAATAAATGGTATTGGATAAATAAATGCAGAAAAAATGAAACTAGATCACCTTCTTACACCACATATAGGGATAAACTCAATATGGATTAAAGACTTAGATGTAAGACTCAAAAGCATAAAACTCCTTGAGAAAGCATAAGCAGTAAAGTTTTAGACATTTCTTTTAGTAATATTTTTTTGGATATATCTCCTCTGGCAAAGGAAACAAAAGAAAAAAAAATGGAACTACATTAAACTAAAAAGTGTTTGTATAGTGTAAGTAACCATCAACAAAACAAAAAGGCAAACTATTGAATAGGAGAAAATATTCCCTTATGATACATCCTATAAGAGGATAGAACTTATACATCTCAACAACAAAAAACAAACCAATTAAAAATGGATAGGCACTTCTCCAAAGAGGACATACAGATGGCCAAGAGACATATGAAAAGATACTCAACATCATTAATCATCAGAGAAATGCAAATTAAACCCACAATGATTTCACCTCACACCACAATGGCTATCAACAAACAAAACATGCTGGTGAGGATGTGGAGAAAAGGGAACCCTCGTGCACTTTTTGTGGGATTGCAAATTGGTACAGCCACTGTGAAAAACACTATGGCGGCTCCTTAAAAATTTAAAAATAGAACTGCTTTATAACCCAGCAATTCCACTTTTGGGTATATATTTGAAGAAATCCTAAACACTGATTTTAAAAGATATATGCACCCCTTGTGTTTACTGTAGCATTATTTACAATTAGCCAAGATATAGAAGTAACCCAAGTGCCCATCAATAGACAAGTGATTAAAAATGTCTTGGTACACATATACAATGAAATAATACTCAGCCATAAAAAGAGTTAAATCTTACTGTTTGTGACAGCATGGCTAAACCTAGAGGATATTATGCTAAGTGAAATAAGTCAGACAGAGGAAGACAAATACAATATGCTTTCACTTATATATGGAATCTAAAGAACAAAATAAATGAACAAATAATGTAGAAACAGACCCCTAGATACAGAGAACAAACTGAAGATTGCCAGATGACAGTGGGTTTGGGGGGCTGGGTAAAAAAGGTGAAAGGATTAATAAGTACAAATTGGTAATCGTAAAATAGTCATGGCAATGTAAATACACATATATATCTTACACACACACACACACACACACACACACACACACACACAGGAGCTCATGGCTAGAGAGAGAGAGAATGAGAATGAAATTTATTGTAAGGAATTGGCTCAGACAATTGTGGAACCAGTGAATCTGAAATTTGCAGGACAGGCTGACTGACAGGCTGGAGACCTAGGGAAAAATTGATGATGCAATCTTGAGTCAGAATCTCTTTCTCAAGGATTCCAAGATGGCGGCCCACAGGACCTGACAGATGCTAAAAGTGTGAGTAGATGAGTGTGAGGGGGAAGTATGTGCATGGGTGTGAATGTGGGGGGCATCTATCAGTCAGTGTGGGAGCTCCTTGGGGATGCAGGAGTTCATGGCAGAGGAGTTGTCACTGCTTCAGTGCTGCTCAACCAGGCACTTCTTTCAGATTGAGAGTGGAGAGTGTGCCATTTTACAGGATCCTCAAGGCCTTCCTCGGGAAGTTTGCAAGGAGCAGCCAGATCTGGCACCCCAAGGCCACTGATGGGCATACCACTTCCCTGATGCAGCTCCCACAGCCAGCCTACCTGCCCCTTTGATGGGGTCCTGCCTCCCTGACCCAGTGGACAGACCAGGTGCACATAGGCAGCCTCCCTACCTGGTGCCCACAGCTGGCTGACTTGACTGCCACCTTGAGCAGGTGGAGGTGCAGGCCTGCAGGCCTCCCTGACAGGGTAGCAGGGCTGGCCTGTGACCTCCCTGCCAGCGGTGCCCATGGCTAACTGTCAAATTGAGGTCTCACTGCTGACCTGCCCCTGTGAAAGAGTCCCACAGCCAGCCGGCCTGCCTGCTTGCCTCCTTGACATTGTAGCACAACCTGCTTGCAGTATCCCTGCCAGCTGTGCCCTAGGCCAACTTGACTGCCAATTTGAGGGGTGCACATGGTTGGCCTATCTGTGTACCTGCCTTCATGATGGGGTTGCAGGGCTGACCTGCTTGCTTCCCTGACAGGGTGCCTCCAGACAGACAGCCTGCCTGCCTACCTCCTTAACAGGGACACACGGCCATCCACCTGCCTCCTTGACAAGGGTACACAGTTGACCTGACTGCCTGACTGCCTCCTGGCCAGCAGCACTTTCCTGAGGTGGCACACAAGGCCTGCCTGCCTGCCTGGCCTGCACCCTTAACTGGGTGCACCCTGCCTGTCTGCTGTGCCTCCTTGACAAGGTGCAAGGCCTGCTTACCTGCTGACCAGGCCCACCCCCTTGACAGGACATTCACAACTTGCCTGCTGGCCTGCCTACCTTCTGTGCTGCCTTGACTCAGTGCCCACAACCTCCCTACCTGCTTGTCCCACCTGTTTAACAAGACCTTCTAGGTCTGCCTGCCAGCCTTCCTGACTCCTCGTATACACAGAGTGAGCAATCTGCCTGCCTACCTGGCCTGCAGCCTTGATGCTGCACCTGGCCCTGCCATTGTGACCCAAAGCCTACCAAACACATAGGCCTGCCATCAGGACATGGCTGACAGACCCAGGGCCCTGGGGCTACCAAAAACAAAACCCCATTCACACCCTGCAGCCTTAACCTGGTACCCAGAGACAACCAGCACAATAAAAATAGGGAGGCAAAGAAACAACACTCAAATGGAAGAAAAGGAGAAATTTCCAGAAAAAGAACTAGATGAAAAAGAGGCAAGCAATTTTTCAGCTATAGAGTTCAAAATAATGGTTATAAGGATGCTCAGGCAACTTAATGAGAACTTCGAAAGCGTGCATAAGAATCAATTGGAAATGAAGAATGACAGCTGAAATAAAGAATACACTGGAAGGAAACAATAATAGATTAGAAGAAGCTGAGGACAGAATCAGCTCATTAGAAGGCAGGGTAGAAAAAAAAAAATCAATCAGAGCAGCAATTAGAAAAAAAAATTAAAAAGCAAGACGACAGTTTAAGGGAGCTTTGGGACAACATGAAATGTTACAACATTAACATCATAGGTGTGCCAGAAGGAGAAGAATGCAAGCAAGGATTAGAGAATGTGTTTGAAGAAATAAGAAAAAAAAATTTCCCTAACCTGGTAAAGGAAAAAGTTGTTCAAGTTCAGGAAACACAAGGAGTCTAAATCAAAATGAACCAAAAAAGACCCACACCTAGACATGTCATAATTAAAATGACAAACATTAAAGATAAAGAAAGAATCTTAAAAGCAGCAAGAGAGAGACAGAAAGTTACCTGCAAAGGAGCACCAATTAGATTGATTGACAGCTGATTTCCCAATGGAAACACTTAAGGTCAGAAGGGAGTGGCGTGAAGTTTTCAAATTAATGGAAAATAAGGGACTGAGCCCAAGAATACTCTACCTAGCAAGGCTATCACCCAAAATTGAGGTGAAATAAAGAGCTTCTCAGATAAAAAAAAAGGCTAACGGAGTTCATTACTACCAAACCAGCATTACAAGAAATGGTAAGGACCATAGTGATGGGTAAGAAGGGTAGAGGTCCAAGAGGACTAGCTGAGCTCCCGCAGGCAGCAGCTGAAGGTCTGGAGGGATATCTCAGCTCTGAGGAGTTCTCACTGAGAACTTTGAGGCTTAAACCCCTGGCTGGGCTTCCCAGCCCAGAGCATAAAAATTGAGAAAGGTGCCCATGTAACCTCTGGCTTCGAAAAGCAGCAGGGTTTCAGTCTGTCAGGGAGAGGTGGCTGGGAATGCAGGCGCCCTCTTAAAGGGCCACAACATAAAGTTTTGTGTGCAGCCATTCAGCTTGGGTTTCAGCAGAGGGAGGCAGAGTAGATTAGAGCGGTGTGAGAAGAATCTGAGCTTTCAGGGTCTGGAGATAGAGCTCAGAGGGCAGCCATCTGGATTCCTATGCTGAATCATTCCCCCATACTGAAGAGCACATTTTTCTCAGGCACCCCTTTGCCTGGGGGTGGGATGCAATTGCCCCACCTGCTAGAAAATCTCTAAACCTACCCTGTGAAGTTTATGCCTTGCTGTGGCCTACAGCCTGAGGATTTTTAAGAGACTAAGATCAATCAGCCTGCAAGCAGAAGCAGACCTCTGGGAAGTTTTGAGTCTTTGCCTGATCTGTTTCTGGACCTGGGCCTTGGAAAAGCAGACTTTGGTGTGAATCAAGCTCTTATCCAAATGCATCCAGACCCAGCAGAGGGAACAACAAGCCAGCCCATAAAAGGGAACCACAAGCCGTGGGTTGTTGATAGCTCCAAACAGCATATTCAAGGCCAGGCACAAACAGCGTCTGACATCGGTCTGCCCCAGAGAACCTCCTAAAAGACTTAGAGTCCTAGAAGATCCACTTAATACATAGAAACAACTCAAATAGGCATCCAAAATGGGAGACAAAAAAACAAGGCTCAAAGGAAAGAATAAGAGAAATCTCCATAAAAAGAGCTAAATGATGTGAAGATAAGCAATCTATCAGATATAAAGTTCAGAATACTGATTGTAAGGATACCAACAGCATGAAAAAAGATATGGAAACTATGAAGGAAATTAAGAATGACAGAGCAGAAATAAAGAATACATTGGAAAAATAAACAGCAGATTAGAGGAAGCTGAGGATCAGATCAGCAAATTAGAAGACAGGGTAGGAAAAAATCACTCAATCAGAGAATCAAAAAGAAAAAAACAATTAACAAACAGAAGGACAATTTAAGGGAGCTGTGGGACAACATGTAACATTACAATACTGACTTTGTAAGAGCGCTAGAGGGGAAGAGAAAAAGCAAGGGATAGAGAATTTGTTTAAAGAAATAATGGCAGAAAACTTTCCTAACCTGGTCAAGAAAAAGGCCACACAAATTCAGGAGGCACAGAGAGCCCCAAGCAAGAAGAACCCAAAGAGGCTCATGCCTAGACACATCATAATTAAAATGCCAAAAATTCAAAACAAAGGGAGAATCTTAAAGGCAGCAAGGGAAAAGCAATCTATTGCCTACAAAGGAGCTCCCATAAGGCTAGCAGATGACTTCTCATCAGAAACTCTACAGGCCAGAAGGCAATGACATGAAGTATTCAAGGTAATGCAAAACAAAGGTCTGAAACCAAGACTACTCTATCCAGCAAGGCTATCATTCAAAATAGATGGTGAAATGAAGAGCTTCCCAGACCCAAAAAATAAATAAATAAAGCTAAAAGAGTTTATCGCCACCAAACCAGCATTGCAAGAAATGTTAAAGGGATTGCTCTAATAATAAGAAGAAACAGAGAGAGAAACATAGGCATAAAGAATTAAAATGACAATAAATAAAGACCTATCAATAATAACCTTAAGGACTTTTAAGGGAGAGATCAACAGCAATAAAGTCAAAGTTGCGGGGTTTAACACCCCACTGCTTCACTGGATAGATCTTCCAGACAAAAAGTCAACAGAGAAACAGTGACTCTAAATAGCACACTAGATCAGGTGGATTTAATTGATATTTATAGAACATTTCACCCCAAAGATGCAGAATATACATTTCTCTTAAGTGCACGTGGGACACTCTCAAAGACAGACCACATGTTAGGACAGAAGTCCCTACAAGTTCAAAGATTGAAATCATATCATGCATCTCAGATCACATTGGTGTGAAATTAGAAATCAACTACAGTAAAAACACTCAAAACATTCAAACACATGGAGGCTAAATGGCATGTTATTAAACAGTGAATGTGTTACCAAAAAGATCAAGGAAGAAATAAAAAACTTCCTGGAAACAAATGAAAATGAACACACAACAACCCAAAATTTGTGGGACACAGCAAAAGCAGTCCTAAGAGGGAAGTTCATAGCACTACAGGCCTACCTCAAAAAGAAAGAAAAATCTTTAGTAAAGCATCTAACCCTACAACTTAAAGAATTAGAAAGCTCCCTCCTGAAGACATCTGGGTCAGGGCTTTTGTTTGCTGGGAGTTTTTTTACTACTGCTTCAATTTCGTCAGTTGTTATTAGCCTATTCAGGTTTTCTGATTCTTCCTGATTCAGTTTTACATGATCTCACTCATATGTGGAATCTAATAAACAAAATAGATTTAGGAACAAAATAGATCCAGAGCTATAGAAGCTTGGAACAAATTGATGGATTTCAGGGGGAAGGCTGGGGTGGGGGAGTGGGTGGGAAGAGATTAATCAAAGAACATATATGCATATATGCATAACCCAAGGACACAGAAAATAGTGTGGTGAAGGCTATGGCGGAAGGAATGCAGGGTGGAGGGGATCAATGGGAAAGGGGGATATCTATAATACTTTCAACAATAAAGATAAATTTTTTTAAAAAGAAAGAAATGCTAAAGGGGCTGGCGTAAGAAGAAGGAGAAACATAGAGAAAGAGAGAACACAGACATGAAGAAAGAACAATAATATAATAATTATCTATCAATAATAACCTTATCTCTGCTGGGTGTGGCTCAGCAGTTGAGCATCCACCAAGGATCCAGGAGATCATGGTTCACTTCCCAGTCAGGGCACATGCCCGAATTGTGGGCTTGATCTCCAGTTAGGGCTGTGCAGGAGGCAGCCAATCAATGACAACTCTCTCATCATTGATGTTTCTATGTTTCTCCTTCTGCCTTCCTCTCTTTGAAATCAATAAAAATATATTAAATAATAATAATAATAATAACCTTAAATGTAAACAGCTTAAATGTTCCAATTAAAAGACATAAGGTAGCTAAATGGATAAGAATACATGACCCAAATATATGCTGCCTACAAGAGACTCACCTCAGAACAAAGGATTGACACAGGGTAAAAGTGAAGAGATGGAAAAAAATTTTCCATGCAAATGAAAATGAAATGAAAAGCAGTGTTAGTAATACTCATATCAGAAAAAATAGACTTTGAAAAGAAATGAGAGACAGTGATGGTCAGTACATAATACTAAAGGGACTGATCCAACAAGAGGATATAACTCTGATAAACATATAAGCTCCCAATATAGGAGCACCCAAATATATATATATAAAAAAAAAACAAACTTCTGGAGGACTCTAAGGGAGAGATTTTAAGGGACTTAGGGACTTTAAGGGACAGAAATTCAATCATAGTAGGAGACTTTGACACCCCACTGACATCACTGGGTAGATCTTCAGAACAAAAAATCAACAAGGACACAGCAATCCTAAATGAAACACCAGATCAGATGTATTTAATTGACATTTACAGAACACTCCACCCCAAAGCTACAGATTATACGTTTCTCTCAAGTGCACACAGGACATTCTCATAGACCACATGTTAGGACACAAAGCAAGTCTACAAGTTCAAGAAGACTAAAAATCATTTCAAGCATCTTCTCAGGTCACAATGGAATGAAATTAAAAATCAATTACAATAAAAACACTAAAAGCATTCAAACACATGGAAGCTAACTAAGATGTTATTAAACAATGAATGGGTTACCAAATAGATCAAGGAAGAATTCAAAAACTTCTTGGAAAAAAAATGAAAATAAACACACAACAACCCCAAATCATTCATAGCACTACAGGCTTACCTCAAAAAACAAGAAAAACTTCTAATAAACCATCTAACATTACAACTTAAAGACTTAAAAAGAGAACAAGAAGAAAAGCCCAAAGTGAGTAGGAGGAAGGAAATATAATAAGTATCAGAGCAGAAATAAATGACAGAGACTAAACAACAGTTCAAAGTTCAATGAAACCAAGAGCTAGTTCTTTGAAAAGATAAATAAGATTGATGCACCATTAGCCAGACTTACAAAGAAATGAAGAGAGAGGACCCAAATAAATAAATTCAGAAATTAAAGAGGCAATAAACAACTCACCCAGTAGAAATACAAAGGACTGTAAGAAAATACCATGAGCAACTATATGCAAAAAAGTGGACAACATGGGTGAAATGGACAAATTCCTAGACAAATACAACCTTCCATAGCTGAATCAAGAAGAATCAGAAAATGTGAATAGGCTAATGAAACTGAAGCAGTAATCAAAAAACTCCCAGCAAACAAAAGTCCGGGACCAGATGGATTTACAAGCAAGTTTTACTAAACATTTAAAGAAGTAATACCTATTCTCCTCAAACTATTCCAGAAAATTCAAGAAGAGGGAAGACTCCCAAGCTCTTTTTATCAGGCCAGCATTATCCTAATCCCAAAACCAGAAACAGACACTAAAAATAGAGTAAATTATAGACCAATATCCCTGATGAATATAGATGCTAAAATTCTCAATGAAATAGTAGCAAACTGGATCCAGCAATACATTAAAAATATCATACACCATGAGCAAGTGAAATTTATCTTGCTGTGCAAGGCTGGAATAATATTCTCAAATCAATAAATATGATACATCATATAAACAAAATGCACAAAAATCACATGATCATATCAATAGATACAGAAAAAGCATTCAACAAAATCCAACACCCATTTTTGATAAAAAAAACAAAACAAAACAAAACAAAAAAACTCAGAAAATTGGGGATAGAGGGAACATACCTCAACATAATGAAGGCCATATATGATAAACATACAGCCAACATCATACTCATTTCCCTTAAAAACAGGAACAAGACAGGGGTGTGTGCTTTCACCATTGTTATTCAACATAGTACTAGGAGTCCTTGCCACAGTGATCAGACAGGAAGGAAACATAAAAGGTATCTAAATTGGAAAGGAGGAAGTAAAACTGAAATTATTCACAAATGACAAGATATTGTTCACAGAAAACCCTAAACACTCCATCAAAGTACTACTAGATTTAATAAATGAATTCGACAAAGAAGCTGGATACAAAATTAACATTCGGAAATTGATGGCATTTTTAAACAACAACAATGATCTTTCAGAAAGAAAAACTAAAAAAAGAATTCCATTTATCATTGCAACTAAAAAAATAAGATGCCTCGGAATAAATTTAATCAAGGATGTAAAAGACCTGTACTCCAAAATCTACAGGACACTGAAAAAAGAAATAGAGGAAGATATGAACAAGTGGAAGAATATACCATGCTCATGGATTGGAAGAATTAATATCATTAAAATGACCATACTACCCAAAGCAACTTATAAATTCATGCAATTCCTATTAAAATACCAACCACATATTTCACAGATGTAGAACAAACATTTCAAAAATTTATTTGGAACCAAAAAGACCCCGAATAGCTGCAGCCATCTTGAGAAAAAAAGAACAGAGTGGGAGGGAACACATTACTGGACTTCAAACTGTATTACAAAGCCACCATAATCAAAACGGCATGGTATTGGTACAGAAACAGGCATATAGATCAATAGAACAGAACAGAGACCCCAGAAATAGAACCACACCATTATGGTCAGCTAATATTTGACAAAGGAGGCAAGAGTATCCAATGGGGTAAAGACAGTCTCTCCAATAAGAGGAGCTGGGAAAATTGCACAGATACATGCAAAAAAACTAAACTAGAACACCAATTGACACAATACACAAAAGTAAATTCAAAATGGATAAAAGACTTAACAGTAAGTAGTGAAAACATAAAAATCCTGAAAGAAAACATAAGCAGTAAAGTCACAGACATGTCACTTAGCAGAATTTTCACCAAGACATCTCCTAGGGCAAGAGAAACAAAGAAAAAAAAAACCAAAAACAAATCGGACTACATCAAACTAAAAAGCTTCTGCACAGCAAAAGAAATCAGTCTCAAAATACAAAGGAACCCCACGATATGGGAGAACATATTTGCCAAGGATACATCTGATAAGGGGCTAATTTCCAAAACATACAAAGAACTCCTACAACTCAACAAGAGGAAAACAAATAATTCAATTAAAAAATGGGAAAAGGACATGAATAAACACTTCTCCAAAGAGGATATAAGATGGCCAAGAGACATATGAAAAATGCTCAACATAGCTCATCATCAAAGAGATGCAAATTAAAACCACAATGAGGTATCACTTGATACCTGTCAGAATGTCTACCATTAACAAATCAACAAATGACATATGCTAGCAAGGTTGTGGAGAAAGGGGAACCCTGGTACACTGTTTTTTGGAATGAAGACTGGTGCAGCCCCTATGGAAAACAGTATGGAGGTTCCTCAAAAAATTAAAAATTGAACTGGCTCTGACCCAGTGATCCTAGTTCTAGGAATATATCCTAAGAATCCTGAAACACTAATCAGAAAAAATACATGCACCCCTATGTTCATAGCAGCACAATTTACAATAGCTAAGATCTGGAAACAGTCCAAGTGCCCATCATTAGATGAGTGGGTAAAAAAGCTGTGAGACATTTTCACCATGGAATAGTATGCAGCTGTAAAGAAGAAGGATCTCTTATCCTTTGTGACAGTATGGATGGACCTGGAGAATATTATGCTAAGTGAAATAAGCCAGGCAAAGAAAGACAAACATCACATGATCTCACTTATATGTGGAATCTAAAGAACTTAATTAACTGATGAACAGAATAGATTCAATGACAAGGAAGCATGGATCAGAATGATGAATCTCAGAGGGAAGGAGGCACGCAGGTGGCTGGAGGGGAAGAGATTGACCAAAAAACTTATATACGTATTTGCATAACCCAAGGTCACAGACAATGGTGTGCTGAGGTACTGGGGAGGGGGATGGGGCAGGGTGGAATGGGTCAATAGGGGGAAAAAGGTACATTTGTAATATTTTGAACAATAAAAAAAAATCAAACAACCCCAAATAGCTGCAGCCATCTTGAGAAAGAAGAACAGAGTTGGAGGGCTTATTTTACTGGATATCCAACTATACTACAGAGCCATTATATTCAAAACAGCCTGCTTTAGTACAACAGTCATATAGATCAACAGAACAAAACAGAAAACCCAGAAATAGACCCATGCCATTATGGTCAGTTAATATTTGACAAAGGAGGCAAGAGCATACAGTGGAGTAAAGACAGCCTCTTCAATAAATGGTGATGGGAAAACTGGACAAGTACATGCAAAACAATGAAACTAGGTCACCAACATACTCCATATACAAGAACAAATTCAAAATGGATAAAAAGCTTAAGTGTAAGTCATGAAATCATAAAAGTCCTATAAGAAAACACAGGCAGTAAAGTCACAAACCTCTCACATATTGGAATTTTCATCAAGATATCTCCTAGGGCAAGAGAAGCAAAGGAAAAAAATAAACAGATGGGACTACATCAAACTAAAAAGCTTCTGTACAGTTAAAGAAATCAGCCTCAAAATACAAAGGAACTCTACGGTTTGGGAAAACGTATTTGCCAAGAATGTATCTGACGAGGGCCTAATCTCCAAAGTCTACAAAGAACTCATACTACTCAGCAAGAGGAAGACAAACAACCCAATTTAAAAATGGGCAAAGGACTTGAATAGATACTTCTCCAAAGAGGATGTACAGATGGCCAAGAGGCATAGAAAAAATGATCAATATCACTAATCATCAGAGAGATGCCAATTAAAACCACAATGAGGTGCCACTTCACACTTGTCAGAATGGCTACCATCAAGAAATCAACAATGATACGTGCTGGCAAGGATGTGGGAAAAGGGGAACAGTGGTAGACTACTGGTGGGAATGAAGACTGGTGCAGCACTATGGTTAACAGTTAAAAACTCAAAAAATTAAAAATGGAGCTGCCTTTTCACCCAATGATCCCACCTCTAGGAATATATCCTAAGATTCCTGAAACAGTAATCAGAAAGAATATAGGCACCCCTATGTTTATAGAAGCATTATTTTCAATAGCTAAGATCTGGAAACAGTCCAAATTCCCATCAGTAGATGAGTGGATAAAAAAGCTGTGAGGCACTTACACCGTGGAATACTATGCTGGTGTAAAGAAGAAGGATCTCTTACCCTTTGGGACAGCATGGATGGAACTGGAGAGTATTATGCAAAGCAAAATAAGCCAGTCAGAGATAGACAAATATCACATGATCTCACTTATATGTGGAATCTAAAGAACTTAATAAACTGGTGAACAAAACAGATTCAGTAATATAGAAGCATGGAGCAGACTGAAGAATCTTAGAGGGAAGGTGGGGTGGGTGGGTAGGGAGAGATTAACCAAAGAACTTATATGCATATATGCATAACCCATGGACACAGACAATAATGTGGTGAAGGCCGGGGGTGGGGAGTGGGTGGCCGGGTAGAAGGGATTAATGGGGATAAAATGGGACATCTGTAATATTTTCAACAATAAAGACAAATTTTTTAAAAAAGAGAGAATCTATTCCTCCTCAGAGAGTCTCATTTTTTTTCCTCCAAGCCTTTAACTGATTGCCTGAGGCTCACTCACAGTATGAAGTACTCAAACCTCATTGATTTAAATCTTAATCACATCTAAAAAATACCTAATTGATATCTCGACTGGTGTATTACAAAACAATTGGGCTCCTTAGCAAAGCCAATTTGACACAAATGTTAATAACCATCTCAAAGAATTAATATTAAGAAATGTCAAAGATAAAATGAGAAAACCCATTATTTAAATGATGTTTTAGGAGAGACTAGAAGTGAGTCAATATTCGCAGCAATATTGTCTGAAAATTTGTCAAAATTGAGAGAAAGACAAAGTGTAGATTGAAGTGGCATACAAATCCAGGGCAAAAATATAGAATTAAATCCACAACTAGTTATATTGTTGTGAAATTTCAGAACATAAAAGATAAAGAGAAAACATTAATAGATTTCAGAAGAAAAGACAGACCACCTTACAGAAAGGCAATCAGAGTGAGAACAGATTATGTTTATTAACATCAGTAGCTGTAGAAGGAAAGATATCTTCAAAAGGTTCAGGAAAAATTAGCAAACAAATTGTTTTTTATACCTAGCTAAATGAATGGTTAAAAGAGAAGGTAAAATAAAGGCACTTTTTCTTTGTCAGACAAAGTCTGAGAGCTTTTTTAATCTGTGGCCTTTGGTGAAAGAAATATTAAATGACTTATTTTAGTTCCAAAAAAATAGTGTTCTAAATAATGAACTAGCATGCAAGAAGCAATTCTCTCCAAGTAAATTTAAAATATTTTGGTAAAACTAAATGAGCTTTAATTGTAAGAACAATAGCAACAGAAACAAAAATACCCATCTTATTTTGAAAAGTTTAAAAGCAAGTAGTATCTACAATACTAAACAAGTAACAAAAGAGGGCAGATATGTGTTAAAAATTAAATTGTTCTAATATTTTTGAGAGAATAAAGATATTATTAAACTTTGTTACGTCAACAAAGGATGTTAAAAATAAAAGGACAATTGCTAAAATAATGAAAATACATTTGTACACTAGAAGAATAAAAAAATTAGCTTGAACAGAAATATTAAGCAAAAAAGCATGTAAAATTGTAAATGAAATAGAGTGATAGAAGTAACTCCAAATATAAATTAATACTCACAAAATTGTAACTATATTTATAAAATGTTCATGTTGTTATTCAGATTTGATTTGTTTAATTTAGTGTTGTCTCATGAGAGCATCTAAGTATCAAAATACAGAGAGACTCAAAGGAAAGAGATAGTAAATATATACTGAAAATATTAAACACAGAAATCTACTGTTTGTATGTTAATTTCAAATAACATAAACATTTAGGCTAGCTTCTGGAATAACTAGCCCTTGAATAATCTTGAGCAACCACATTTATATTCCCTGAAAGAGAACCAGTAACTAAATTTATCAAGCTGCCAATTTCTGAACATTCTGAGAGATTCTCAGGAAATTTTCAGAACAGTATCTTAGGGAATATGATTCTGTTCTTAAACCTTTTTATATAGTAAAATATGGTTGGGTAGAGTGTTGCTCTGGGGCAGTGTGATATCTTTGATTGCCTTCTTAGACCTTTAAAATCTCCCATTTTTATTGACTTATAGAACTCAGTGTTTACTTTCTGGTTTAGAAAACTGAGCTGATTTTTAAAAGTTATAATTAAAAATAAAAAAGACCACTTATAAGTTTTTGTATAGAACGAGAGATACCCTATGTGTGTGAGACATTTGGATTTCATGGCTTTAGCTGTTACATGCTATGTAAGACTTCTGACTGCAATTCAGGTTACCTACCACTAGATAGAATGTTTATTTGCAAAGGGAAAGTGACTTGGACCTATTTGACAAGATAGAAGAAAGATAGAAGAAGGCAATTGTTTAATAGATAGAAAGATGATGATGATAGCTATAGGTAGATGAAATATAGATAAATAAATAGGTAGATGATAGGTAGATAGATGATAGATGGATAGATAAATAGATGATATAGATGATAGAGATATTCTGTCAATAAAAATAAATATCTATTTAGGGTTAACAATGATAATAATAATATTAGTGTATTTTAAGTAAAATAGATAGAACTGGAGAATTTAGCCTCTAGGTTTTTGGATAAGTCATATGACCACACTGACTTCCATGTCCTATAAATGAAGAACTAAGTGATTTTTAAGATCCTCTTCCAGTGCTACAATTCCATAATATCATTTAAAGAAGTATATTGGGGGGGGGGGGAGAAATAAACTCGTTCAGGCATCTGGTGCAATTTACATTTTTAAAAATTGTATTTTACTTACTGTTTCACAAAAATTATTTTTATTTTTAGAAATTCCAGATATTTGGCCACTACAGCTCTTGTTAGTCTAATCTGTGCTTGGGCTCTATAAGTTCTTATTTTATCTCTTAAGGACAAAGACCTGTTCAAAATCTGTCTGATGATGAGCTCTGGTGAGCAATTTGACAGTTACAGTTCTGAGATCGAAATGCTACCCCTGTCCTTGATGGTCCTTTAACTGCCCTGAGACTGCCCCTTCTCTCCAGGTACCCTGTTTCTGAAGCTGTGATTGTATCCAACCACGTAGGCCCAACATATGTCTATCCTTGCCACTTTCATTTCTAGCATATATACTTTCACAGCAAGTCTTGACCTGGACAAGGCACTTGGTTCTGTTGAGCCTCTGTTCCCTCATCCATAAACCAGAAATAATAGAACTTGCCTATCATGGTTATGTGAGAATTAAAAAATATAATATATGTAAAGCAACTAATACATGGACATATGTTGACTTATATTTGCAGAATTAGATTTTTTTATTTTTAGAGAAAAAAATATTCACAAGTAACAAGAAATTCTGATGACATAATCTCAAACAAGCCTGATTAGGAGTAATGAAGGGGCTTGTCTCAGAGGAGCTCAGAAATGAAAATGACAAAAAAATTGTTTCTGTGATGTTTTAAAATAGAGTGAAGTAAACCTTAAAAAGAATACTAGGAATATATCGTTCAGCTGAACAAATGAAAAAGACTTAAAACTAATTAGGTGAAGATTAGTTTTAGTTATTAGTGTGATGAAGCTGACCAATAAGCTGATGCTGCATTAGATCATTTTAGCAGACAGTGTCTACAGTGAGGGAGGTGCTAGCCCTATTCTGTTTGGCTCAGATCACATCTCAAGGAGAGTGTTATATTCAGTTCCAAATCAAAAGTTTATGGGCTGTCAAACCTTAGGACATAGTTGCTCATGACTTGGATGAAGGAACGGGAGGTAGAGGGTTTATGGAAAAAGGCCAATTGTGGATTTAAGATAGAAAGTCTATGTTAGTGGTAATGGCTTACTATTTAAAGGTCCCTGTCAAAACTAGGGGATATGTAAGTTTGCCATGTAAAATAAAGAACACTTAGTTAAATTTGAATTTCTGATAGACAATAAATAATATTTTAGTTGCATGAAACATACTTACACTAAAAATTACTTGTTGTTTACCTGAAATTTAAACTTAACTGGGCAATCTGTGTTTTTAATCTGATAACTTTGATAAACCTAGGGAGGTGTTTTAAGGAAAAAGAGTGGTCAGTGGGCTGAAAACACAATAACAATGATTTGAGATGGGAGATAGCTAAAATCCACATTAGTGAATGTAATGTTGTAGCAAAATGACAGTCTTTCCATATTTAATTGATATTAATATAAGTATTTTATTATTGAAAATGGTCAGAAATAAAATTTTTAAAATCGCTGGCATTTAAGTTATTTTAACTACTAAAACTTTGGAACATTAGAAAAAGTTTCTCTGCTGGTGTCAGCCAGGTTTTCTTCAAGCACTCTTCACTTTCCTGTGCTGGGGTTTATTCTAGCTGGGTATCTGAAGAGTGCAACTGTTGGGTTACAGCTTCTTCCTGCTCTCTAACACTCCCTTGAGTAGAGGAAGCCATTAGGAACACTGCGCAGGGACAGACAGCACTCTCTGGCGCCTACTCAGCTGCCTATCTGACAGCCTATCTAGCTGGCGACCTTACTCCTTCATTCCTTATAGGAGATTGGAGGGACCTCAGAGGCTGGCACTTGTCAGTTGACAACTGAGTGCTAAATAGAGGATGGGGGTGCTTTGGGATTAAGGTGCTTGTATTGGAATGAATGTAAGAAGGCAAGGAAGGGCAATAAGAAAAAGACTATAGTGAACCACTAAAGGTAAATGAAATTGTTGACCAATGTCTGAAATAAGGATTCATGCCCACAAATAGGCATTGCACTGTTATAAAACGTGTGCAATCCTGGGATAACATAGCACTGAAAACAAACAGAAATTCAGCATCAAGAAGCACTGAGAGTAAAATATAAAACTCTAGCAATAGCGACTGAGAGCTCTAATGGTGACAAATTTTATAGCTAAAGATAGGTAAAAGAAATATACAAATACTTACACATGTATCAATTGTAGGTGTATGAGTCAGAGTTCTCTAGATAAACAGAACCAATCTCTATGTAAAGAGATTTTTTGTAAGGAATTGGTTCACATAATTATGGAGGCTGGAAAGTTCAAGACCTGCATTGTGGGCCAGCATGCTCCAGATCCAGGGGAACCAATAATGTAGATCCTGTCCTAAGACTGGCAGCCTGGAGACTGAGGTCTGTTCTAGTCAAAAAGCCAGCAGGCAGAGACTCAGGAGAGCTAATGGTACAGGTGAAGACAGAAAGAAGTCTGCTGGAGAATTCCGTCTTGCTCCCAGAGGCCAGTCTTTTTACTCTATCAGGGCTGCAAGTGATTGGATGAGCCCACAACATTATGGAAGGTAATCTGTTTGCTCCTAGTTCACCAATTTAAATGTTACTTTTATCCAAAAACATCCTTGAAGTTGACACATTAAATTAATCATCACAAAAGGTACATGCCACATTGTGTTTCTCCATTCATCTACCTTTGGCTATTATGAATGATGCAGTTATGAAATGGATATACAAATACCTGTTTGGGTCCCTTTTCATAACTGTTCCATGTGTTACTTTTTAAGGTCAATTAGAATAGTTTTCTTGTTCTAACTGGCTATATATTGAAATTCTTACTGTTAGATCATCTGAAAGAAATGTGTTGAGTTATATTTCCTCTCTAGAGCCATTAACAAAGCTGTTAAAGATCATTAGCTTAAGAAATAGATAATTCCAACAAGTGATGGATGGACAATAGCTCTCTATGCTGATGCTATCTAGTTATAGCAGGAGTTTCTTAAAGCCAGTGACAAGAAGTTGAAGTTGCCTCAATTGTGAGGGTTGGAGAAGTGTGGATTGCTTAAGATTTATTCCTTAAACATCTGGATACCAAATTCATTTTAAGATATGGAATACAACCAGTCCTATAATGAGACTTTGCCACTCAAAGAAACTGGAGCAACTGTGTTTGTTCCTATAATTTTATCCTCAAAGGACAAAATAATTTGGCTTATTGTTAACAATGAAATCCTATCATAATTAAGAAAATGAATGGTGTCATAGCATTTTGCCTTTTGTTAAGTTTATTGGCGCTAATGTATTGGAAATGAGAGTGAAAAAAACCAGGGACCTGAAATTGTGTACATTATTTCAACAGCAGAATTTTTAAAATAAACATTCTGAAAGCCCTTATCCAGGAAACTTCAAAGTTCATTTTGGTATAATCCATTTGTGTTTCTTTTTTTAGAGTCATCATACTTTAAACAGCAATAACATGCACATTTATCCAGGAAGATGGAGGGGCAGATACATGTGTGAATCTAAATGTGTAACTGAGTGAGACAGAAATGAGCCAAAATTCATCTATTCTGGTCTTACAAAATGTAATACAGAGAGCAACTTAAAATCATACCAATGAGATTATAGTTGAAAATTGTATGTCAGACTCTTTAAGGATGAGGATTGAAATGTTTTGGGCGTAATTGTGACCATATAGGCAAGATTACTATAGTAGTGAGAAATCGGCAAATAAAAAATAAAATATGCATGTATTTAGATGTCTGGATTACTATATGCCAAGCAAGTGTTTTAGGAACCTCAAAACATTTAAGTTTCCTTTTAGAAATTATCACTGAAAGCCAAAAGCTTACTATGAAATTTTAATCAATGTGAAAACTCAATATTTACATAGAAGTGACTCTGAAATATGCTGTAACCTCTTGGGATCATAAAACAGTATCAAATAAATTAGATATATAGCTAGATTAACTTGGTTATGGTGATTAATATACACAGTAAATAAATACTGTTACAAAATTATTGGCAGAAACATTAAAATATTTTAATAGAGTGTACAAAAAGCTAATCTGCAACCGGTGATAAGGAGTTCAGGATTAGCTTCATCATGAGAAAACTAAAATGTATTAGAAAGGCAATGTAATATAATGAAATAGTGACGCAGGGACTCCTGACATAATAATTAAACTGAAGTAAAATCTAATAGGCAGAGTGAGCATTTATTACAAAAAGCTTGTATCCAGAAGAAAAGAGGTAAACATAGTCCAATGGTTTGTTGAATAAAAAATAGTTTTATAAGAGGTAAAAAAACAACAACACCCAAAACCTGAGTATGAAATATAATCTTGCATCTGATTCTAGCTTATATAAGCTTGCTATGTTGAAATACACATTTTAAGTGAAATACACATTTTAAGTCGAAGTGGAGAAAGGAGCAAAGAATAGACATTTAAAGTCACATATTTAAAAGCAGAGCATTTAAGAGCAGAGATGATTTGGCTCAATGGTTAGAGATTGACCCACAAACTGAAGGGCCTAGGGTTCGATTCCAGCCAAGGGCACATACTTCAGTTGCAGGTTGAATCCCTAGCCCCGGTCAGGGTGCATGCAGGAGGCAGCTGATCAATGTGTTTCTCTCACATCAATCTTTCTCTCACTCTCACCCGTCCACTCTCTCTGAAAAGCAATGGAAAAAATATCTTCGGGTGAGGATTTAAAAAAATAAATAAAAGCAGAGCATTATCTATTTTATTTCTATTTAAACTAATCAAATGAAACACCACCATAACTTGCACATAGCAGACAGTCAATAAACAAATATTTATTAAGTGAATAAATGGATAAATAAAAATTAATACATCTTTCCTAACACAGTTTTGTAGCTTTCAGGTTGTTAATTTAAAAATTAACATATAGCCTGGCCTGTGTGGCCCAGTTGGTTGGAGCATTGTCCCATACACTGTAAGATCATGGGATTCCTGGCCAGGGCACATACCCAGGCTTTGGTTTCAATCCCTGGTCACGGTGCATACTGGAGACAACTGAATAATGTTTCTTTCTCACATCAATGTCTCTCCCTCTCT
The DNA here is from genome assembly GCF_054644295.1 of Miniopterus natalensis. Lineage (NCBI taxonomy): Eukaryota > Metazoa > Chordata > Mammalia > Chiroptera > Miniopteridae > Miniopterus > Miniopterus natalensis. The sequence goes on from NC_142090.1 coordinate 31,143,253, forward strand.
CTCCCTCCCCCTCCCCCTTCCTCTCTCTCTAAAATCAATAAAAGTATACCCTCAGGTAAGGATTAAATTTTTTTTTTAAATGAACATGTATTCTTTATATCTGGCTATAGCAGTGAATTAAGCACAATAAAAAGTGAACTTCTTCCTTTCATTTTTCTGCCTCAATCCCTTCTTTCTTTTAAATCTTAAGCCCTGCATGCAGTGCCATGTGGAAATTGATTCTCATGTTTTGATTAGTTTCTATTAACTGATTATTTGATCTGTAGCTATATTACAGTTGAAAAACAGATAGAAAGTGAGCTATTTGCTTTTAGATCCTAACACTGGATGATGTGCAGTACTTTTAAGGTAACAGGAGTTGAAAAAGAGAGACAGGTAACATTTGAGAGATAAGTAACATGTACTATTTAGCTCCATTTTTGGGTCAGTCATCCCAGTTTAGATTGTCAGTGCAGAAGTGTTAAATAAAAATTTGCCTACATGTGGCTTTAGTTAGCAGTCTGAGATTGGTATGCAGATGGTTATGTTTTGGTTGCAATATCCAGTCAAGAATAGGAAAAGAAGTCCCAAACGTTCCCACTTTCTTTATTTCTCCTTTCATCCTTGTGGAAAATTAGTCTAGTTCTCAGCCCAAAGATCATAGCCAAAAATCTTTTGGCTATCTAACCTGAAGTACAGAAGTAAAACATGAAGTAACTTCTCTTTTTACACCAAGTTCACACAGACCAAATAAAATTAGACAATAATTCAGGATAAATATGGACAATACTATCATTATGTATTTTTTCACAAATGTCTCATGAAGTTCTTTATGGATTTCTTTCTGCGAACTTTTTTAGAAACAATGATTTTCAAAGTTCAAGAAAGATCTTAAAGTCACTTATATCTATCTGCTTAAAATATTTCTTCATCTTTGCCTAGCTGGTGTGGCTCGGTGGTTGAGCGTCAACCCATGAACCAGGAGGTAATAGTTAAATTCCTGGTCAGGGTACATGCCCAAGTTGCAGGTTCTATCTCTAGTAGGGGGCATGCAGGAGGCAACTGATCAGTGACTCAACATTGATGTTTCTATCTCTCTTTCCTTCTCCCCTCCTCTCTCTGAAATCAATAAAAACACGTTTAAAAAACACTCCTCCACCTTTTCCCATGATTTCATTGATTTTTTTTTTTTTTAAAGAACTATATTAATGGTAGGTTTAACATTTTTACCTGGATCACAAACACAGATGTGCCTGCACACTTCAATACATTAATAACTCAAGAACAATACAAAGTGTTGAATAATAGGAGCAACTAGCATACTTTTTTTTCCCACTATTCTCCTCTCAAAATCATAGTTTCAGTTATTTATAGATAATAATACATGTTATTCACCTTTCTACCAGAAAATTAAGAGTTAATTAAAATACATGAGTCATAAAGCCATCCTGAAGGGAAAATAAGAGAAGCATTGACATTTATGGAAAATAAAACCTTTAAAAATAGAATAAGGTACAGATATTTCTCATTTGAAAGAACATTTTAAAATGTAATAATGTGACTATATTTAGAGATAAGGTCTAACCAAAGAACTTATATGCATATATGCATAACCCATGGACACAGATAATAGTGTGGTGAAGGCCTGGGGCAGGAGGTGGGAGCAGGACAGAAGGGGTCAAAGGAGAACAAAAGGGGACTTTTATAATACTTTCAACAATAAAGATAAGTTTAAAAAATAAAGGTTTCATTAATTTTTATCAACCAGTCAAGTTCAAGAGATTTATTGTCTACAGAAATATATTAATGGTTTTTAAATAACCCAACCAATCAGTTTTTATGAACATGTACATTGTAGACGACTAAATTTTGATTATGCATGAAGATCTATGGCAAGTAAATAAAAAGACATACCTAGTCTTTAAACAGTAAATCCCATGTATATTCAAAATAAAAGGAACAAACTGATTATTAGGAATGTAAATCTAATGCACTCAGAGTTCTAAATATAAATATATTAAAATATGAAAAAAAATTCAGATTCTTGTTTTAAAAGCCAACCAAGAGAGGTGCATACTTATTTAAAGGAATATTGATAAATGATTTTAATAATTTGTTATAGAAATTAAAATACTTAGAATGAAAAATTATAATATTTTAAAACTTTGTTATTATATTCTGGTGCTCTTGTCATGAACCAAACATTTTTGAAGCACAGTTTGTCTTCATGTAGGAGTATTATAAGATTTTCCTAAAATTACAATGCATGGGCTATGATGAATTTTGTCCCCCAGAGGGCAGTGCAGAACAATCTCAGAGGGCACAGAGTGCAAACAACAAAAAAACTAATTTCATTTTATTTTCACTGGTAATGAAAACATAGCAAAATTTCTAAGATCTGCTATAATGCCAAAACTCCTGACTGCAAGATGAAAAGTGTTGCCAGTCATTCAATTATTTCTACCACATGTCAATCAATTCAATTTACTTAATGAAGATTATTTTTGTTTTTAATTTTGTTGATTTATTATCATTTATTTAGTATTAAGTTTTTGTCTTATTTAATCTTTTTATTTTATTATTATTATTTTAATCCTCACCTAAGGATATGTTTTTTTTCCATTGCTTTTCAGAGAGAGTGGAAGTGAGAGAGAGAAATATCCATTGGTGGTTGTCTCCCTCGCATATGCACACCTACAGGGGATCGAACCCACAACCTGACCTGGTATAGGACCTGCAATCTTTTGGTGCTCTAACCAACTGACACACTCAGCCAGGGCTTATCTGTTTTGTCTTTTTAAAAAATATGTTTAGCCCTAGCCAATTTTGCTCAGTGGTTAGAGCATTGGCCCACAGACTGAAGGGTACCAGGTTCAATTCTAGCCAAGAGCAAGTACCTGAATTTCAGGCTCTGCAGGCTCAATCCCCAGCCCCAGTCGGGGCACCTGCTGGAGGCAACCAGTTGATGTGTCTCTCTTACATCAATGTTTCTCTTTCTTTCTCCCTTCCACTCTTTCTGAAAAGCAATGAAAAAAGGATCCTTGGGTGAAAATTCAAACAAACAAATGACCGTGAATTAAAGCCTTCTTTAAAAAATATTTTTATTCAATTTATTGGGGTTACATTGGTTAATAAAATTATATAGGCTTCAAGGGTACAACTTCATAATACATCATCGGTATATTGTATTGTGCATTCACCACCCAAAGCCAACTCTTTTTCTGTCACTATTTATCCCTCCTTTACCCTCTTCTACCACCACCACCCCCATTACTATTCCTCCTGCTAATCACCATATTATTGTTTGTGTCTATGAGGAGTTTTTTTGGCTTAATCCTTTCAACTTTTTCACTAAGCCCTTCCAAACTCCCTTCTCTCTGAAACTTGTCAACCTGTTCTTTGTCTCTATGAGTCTGTTTTATTTTGTTGGTTTATTCTTTTCATTAGATTCCACATCTAAGTGAAATCATATAATACTTGTCTTTCACTGGCTGACTTACTTCACTTAGTATAATACTCTCCATGTCCATCTATGCTGTCACAAAAAGTAAGATTTCCTTCTTTTTATGGCCAGGTAGTACTCCAGTGTGTAAATGTGCCATAGCTTTTTTATCCACTCATCTGCTGATGGGCACTTGGACTATTTCCAAATCTTGGTTATTGTTAATAATGCTTCAGTGAACATAGGGGTGCATATTAGTATTTCAGGTTTCTTCGGACATATCCCTAGAAATGGAAATGCTGGGTCATAAGGCAGTTCCATTTTTAATTTTTTTTAAGTAGCTCCATATTGCTTTCCACAGTTGCTGCACCAGTCTGCATTCCCACCAACAGTTCACAAGGGTTCCCTTTTCTTCACATCCTCACCAAAACTTGTTGTTTGTTGATTGATTGATGATAGCCATTATGACAGATGCAAGGTGATATCTCACTGAGATTTTAATTTGCATTTCTCTGATGATTAGTGATGTTGAACATCTTTTCATCTATTGGCCATCTTATGTCCTTGTTGAAAAAGTGTCTATTCAGGTCCTTTGCCCATATTTTAATTGGATTGTTTGTTTTTGGTGTTGAGATGTATAAACTCTTTATAAATTTTGGATATTATCCCCTTATCAGCAAATATGTTCTCTAATTCAGTGAGTTGTCTTTTCATTTTGTTGATAGTTTCCTTTGCTATGTGAAAAACTTTTTAGTTTGAAGTAGTCCCATTCGTTTATTCTTTCTTTTGCTTCCCTTGCCCGAGGTGATATATCAGAAAAAATATTGCTGTAAGAAATTTCCGAGATTTTATTGCTTATGTTTTCTTCTAGGATTTTTATGGTTTTCAATTCAACATTTAAGTATTTAATTTATTTTTAGTTTATTCTAGTATATTGTATAAGAAGGTGGTCTAGTTTCTTTCTTTTTTTTTTGCACATAGCTGTTCAGTTTTTCCAACACCATTTATTGAGTAGAATATCTTTACCTCATTGAATGTTTTTGCCTCCTTTTTCAAATATTAATTGACTATAAAGATGTGAGTTTATTTCTGGGCTCTGTTTTCTGTTTCATTGATCTGTATGTCAGTTTGTATGCCAGTACCAGGCTGTGTTACTAATTATAGCCTTGTAATATAATTTGATATCACATAGCATGATTCCTTGAACATTGTTCATGCTTCTGAAGATTGCTGTGGCTATTTGGGGTCCTTTGAAATTTCATATAAATGTTTGGAATATTTGTTCTAGTTCTGTGAAATACGATATTGGTGTCTTTTTTAAAAATTTATTTTTATTGTTGAAAGAATTACAGATGTCCCCATTTTTTCCCCCACAGATCCCTTTTACTCCACACCAATCTCCCACACCAGGCCTTCACCACAGTATTGTCCGTGTCCATAGGTTATGCATATATAAATATAAATTCTTTGGTTAATCTCTCCCCCCACTACCCACCCACCTCCACCTTCCTTCTGAGATTTGTCAGTCTGTTCCATGCTTCTATGTCACTGAATCTATTTTTTTCATCAGTTTATTATGTTCTTTAGATTCCACATATAAGGGAGATCATGTGATATTTGTCTTTCTCTGACTGGCTTATTTCACTTAGCATAATATTCTACAGGTTGATCTATGCTGTCTCAAAGGGAAAGAGATCCTTCTTCTTTACACCTGCATAGTATTCCATGGTGTAAACGTCCCACAGCTGTTTTATCCACTCACCTACTAATGGGCACTTGGGCTGTTTCCAGATCTCGGCTATTATAAATAATGCTGCTATGAACATAGGGGTGCATATACTCTTCCTGATTAGTGTTTCAGGATTTTTAGGATATATTCTTAGGAGTGGGATCACTGGGTCAAAAGGCAGTTCCATTTTTAATTTTTTGAGGAACCTGCATACTGTTTTCCACAGTAGCTGCACTAATTTGCATTACCACCAGCAATGTACCAGTGTTTCCCTTTCTCCACATCCTTGTCATTTGTTGATTTGTTGATGGTAGCCATTGTTACATGTGTGAAGTGATACCTCATTGTGGCTTTAACTGGCATCTCTCTGATGATTAGCAATGTTGAGCATTTACTCATGTGTCTCTTTGCCATCTGCATGTCCTCTTTGGAGAAGTGTCTATTCAGGTCCTTTGCCCATTTTTAAATTGGATTGCTTGTCTTCCTCCTGTTGAGTTGTATGAGTTCTTTGTATACTTTGGAAATTAATGCCTTATCAGATGTATACTTGGCAAATATGTTCTCCCAACCATAGGGTTCCTTTGTATTTTGAGGCTGATTTCTTTTGCTGTGCAGAAGGTTTTTAGTCTGATGTAGTCCCATTTGTTTATTTTTTTCCTTTGTTTCCCTTGCTAGGAGATGTCTTGGTGAAAATTCCACTATGTGAGATGTCTGTGACTTTACTGCCTATGTTTTCTTAGAGGATTTTTGTGTCTCTGTGACTTACATTTAAGTCTTTTATCCATTTTCAATTTATCCTTGTTTATGAATAAGTTGGTGATCTAGTTTCATTTTTTTGCATGTAGCTGTCCAATTTTCCCAGCACCATTTATTGGAGACTGTCTTTTCTCCATTGTATACTCTTGCCTCCTTTGTCAAATATTTATTGATCATAAAGGTGTGGGTGTATTTCTGGAGTCTCTGTTCAGCTACATTGATCTATGTCTGTTGTTGTACCAATACTAAGGTGTTTTGATTACAAAGGTTTTGCAGTATATAGTTGAACATCCTGTAAAACGATTTCTCCAACTTTGTTTGTTTGTTTTTTCCTCAAGATTGCTGAAGCTATTCAGAGTCTTTTGGGTTCCACATAAATTTTTGGATATTTGTTCTAGCTCTGTAAAATATACTGTTTTATTTTAATGGAAATTTCTGGACTGTTTTGGGTAATATGATCATTTTAATAATATTAATTCTTTCAATCCATGAACATGATTTTTTTGTATCTTCCCCTATTTCTGATTTCAGTGTCCTGTAGTCTCCTGAGTATAGGTCTTTTACATGCTTGGTTAAGTTTATTCCTAGGTATCTTATATTTTTAGTTGCAATGGTAAATGGTATTTTTTTTTTTTTAGTTTTTCTTTCTGAGAATTCATTATTGGTGTATAAAAATTCCATCAATTTTTGAATATTAATTTTGTGTCCAACTACCTTGCTGAATTCATTTACCAAATCTAGTAATACTTTGGTGGAGTCTTTAGGGTTTTCTATGTACAATATCATGCCATCTGCAAATGATGACAGTTTCACTTCTTCCTTTCCAATTTGGATGCCTTTTATGCTTTCTTCCTCTCTAATCACTGCGGCAAGGACTTCCAGTGCTATGTTGAATAATAGAGGTGAAAGTTGACAAACTTGTCTTGTTCCTGTTTTTAAGGGAAATGGTTTATTTTTTGCCCATTGAGTATGATGTTGGCTGTAGGTTTGTCATATATGGCCTTCATTATGTTGAGGTATGTTCCTTCTATTAATACTTTGCTCAGAGTTTTTATCAAAAATTGGTGCTGGAATTTGTCAAATGCATTTTCTGCATCTATTGATGTGATCATATGATTTTTGTTCCTCATTTTTTTAATGTAATGTATCACATTTATTAATTTTAGAATATTATACCAGCCTTGCATCCCCAGGATAAACCCCACTTGGTCATGTTGTATGATCTTTTAAATGTATTGCTGGATCCCGTTTGCTAATGTGTTGGTGAGGATTTTAACATCTATGTTCATCAGGGATATGGTGTTTCTCTTTCTTCGTAGTGTCTTTACCTGGTTTTGGGATTAGTATAATGCTGGCCTCATAAAAAGAGCTTGGGAGTCTTCTCTTCTCTTGAATTTTCTGGAATAGTTTGAAGAATATAAATGTTATTTCATTTTTGAATCTTTGGTAAAACTCAACTGTAAATCCATCTGGCCCTGGACTTTTGTTTGCTGGGAGTTTTTTACTACTGCTTTAATATCTTCAGCTGTTATTGGCCTATGCAGGTTTTCTGATGCTTCCTGATTGAGTTTTGAAGATGGTATGTTTCTAGGAATTTGTCCATTTCACCCAAGTTGTCCAGTTTGTTGTCATCTAGTTGCTCATAGTATTTTCTTACAATCCTTTGTATTTCTGTTGGGTCAGTTGTTATATTGCCTCTTTCATTTCTGATTTTGTTTATTTGGGTCCTCTCTCTTTGTTTCTTGGTGATTCTGGCTAAAAGTTTATCAATCTTGTTTATCTTTTCAAAGAACCAGCTCTTGCTTTCATTGATCTTTTGTATTTTCTTAGGCTCTATGTCTTTAATTTCTGCTCTGATCTTTATTATTTTCTTCCTTCTACTTCCTCGGGGCTTTTCTTGCTGTTCTCTTTCTAATTCTTTCAGTTTTTTGTATAAGATGGTATATTAAAGCTGTTTCTTGAGGTATGCCTGTAATGCCATGAACTTTCCTCTCAGGACTCTTTCTGCTGTGTCCCATAGGTTTTGTATTGTTTTCTGTTTTTTTGGGGTTTTTTTCAGGAAGTATTTGACTTCTTCTTTGATCTCATTGTTAACTGATTCATTAATAACATGCTATTTAGCCTCCATGTGTTTGAATTTTTTGAATTTTTTCTAGTGGTTGATTCCTAGTTTCCTGCCGTTGTGATCCAATAAGATGCTTGATATGACTTCAATCTCTTGAACTTATAGGGACTTGTTTTTTGTCCTAACATGTTGTCTAGCTTAGAGAATGTTCCATGTGCACTTTAGAAGAATGTATATTCTGCTGCTTTGGGATAAAATGTTCTGTAAATGTCAATTAAATCCATTAGCTCTAGTGTGTCATTTAAGGTTTCTGTTTCCTTGTTGACTTTTTGTCTGAATGATCTATCCATTGATGACAGCGGGATGTTAATGTCCCCTACTATGATTGTGTTGCTTTTGATCTCACCCTTAAAGTCCACCAATTTTTTTTTTAATATATTTATGTGCTCCTATTGGGTACATATGTATTTATAAGGGTTATATCCTATTGGATGGAGCCCTTTAGTATTGTGTAGTGATCCTCTTTGTCTCTTGTATGGTCTTTATTTTGAAGTCTATTTTGTCAGAAATACATATTGCTACCCAAACATTTTTTGTTTTCATTTCCATGGAATGTTTTTTTCAATCCCTTCATGTGGGTCTCTTGTAGACAGCATAGATATGGGTCATGTTTTCTTATCCATTCAGTTGTTTTATATCTTTTGATTGGAGCATTTATTTTGTTTACATTTAAAATTATTGCTTCTATGTGCCTGTTTAACTCCATTTTTTCCCTTTATGCCAATGAGCCTTACTCTCTATATTTCTTCTTCTTAAAGCAGTCCTTTTAGCATTTCTTGCAATGCTGGTTTGGTGATACTGAACTCGTTTAGCCTTCTTTTGTCTGGGAAGCTCTTTATTTCATCCTCAATTTTGAATGATAGCCTTGCTGGAAAGAGCAGTCTTGGTTGCTTGCTTTTCATTACTTGAAAACTTCATGCCAATCCCTTCTGGCCTGAAGTGTTTCTGTTGATAAGTCTGCTGGAAGCTTTATGGGGACTTCCTTGTAGATCACTGATTGTGTCTTTCTTGAAGCCCTTAGGATTCTATGTCCTTGAGATTTGCCATTTTAATTATGATGTGTCTCGGAGTGGGTCTCTTTGGGTTCATCGTGATTGAGACTCTCTGTGCTTCCTGAACTTGTGTAGCTTTTTCTTTCACCAAGCTAGGCAAATTTTGTCTGATTATTTCTTCAAACAAGCTCCCTATCTCTTGCTTACTTTCTTCTCCTTCTCATACCCTTAAGATGAGGATATTGTTACATTTCATGTTGTCCCAGTGTTCCCTTAAACTATCCTCATTCGTCTTAATTCTTTTTTCTTTTTGTTGCTCTGTTTGGGTGTTTTTTTCTATTCTGTCTTCCAAATCACTGATTCTATCCTCTGCTTCATCCAGCTTATTTTTCATTCTTTCCATTGTGTTCTTGATGTCAGATATGGTATTCTTTATTTCCAACTATTTTTATTTAGAGTTCCTATCTCTTTCTTCATGTTGATGTAGTTGTCATTGAGTTCTTTGCAGTTTTCACTAAGTTGCTTGAGCATTGCTACAACCATTACTTTGAACTCTGTGTCTGCTTAATTGAATGCTTCCATTTCATTTAGTACTTTTTCTGTAGAATTTTCCTTTTCTTTCATTTGGGGTTTGTTTCATCTCTCCTTTTTAACTGTCTTTGCTTTTGTCCCTATGCTTAAGATAGAACTACTATGACTCCCAGACTTTATGGCTGTCCTTATGCAGTAAGTGTCCTGTGGGACATGGTGGTAAAGTCTCCTTGAATTCTTGAGCTGAATGCTCTAGTACTGTCCCTGGTGTGGGTTTCATGGACCCTCCTGTTGTGATTGGGAGCTGTTTGTTGTTGGCTCATTTGTGGGTGGGATCAACTTTCACCCTACAGAATTTAGTTTAGTAGGATGGAACCAGCTGGAGATGGGAGTGCAAATCCAATCCTCCCTTTGAATGGGGTAACACAGGACCTCAGACCTCTAGAGGTGAGCTAGCTGTTTGCCCTCTAGCTCAGCAGTGCTTTGTCAGAAACCCTGAGGGGAGGCTTTGAGGTTGCACCAGATTACCTGGCTCTGGGATATGTTCCCTTTTCCCTGTGAGTCTTTGACAGCAGAAATGTGCAAGCAGGGCTTGGAGGAAGAGAACAAGATTGCCCCTCTCCACTTGTGGTGTTACCTGCCCTTGGGAGGAGAGAGCGAGCTGCTCACTTCCTTCTGTCTCTGCAGTGCTCTGCCAGAGACCTTATTGGAGTGCTCCAACTGAATCAAGTCCAATGTTCAAGCTCTGCTTTATATCCCTCATCCCCCAGTAGATATGAGATTAGCAGGACATTGCCAGCAGAATCTGGGGAAGCTAGTCTAATCCACATTTTGATTGAGGTGATGAGGGCCCTTAGCCCTCAAGTGAGGTATAGGTGCTCTCCTTTAAGCTCCACACCAGAGCTATGTAAAGGAGACTCCTAGGGGGACACAACAAATTTCACAGTTCTGATTTGTGACCTCTTTACCCTGTGAGGCTACACCTGCAGGACAGTGTAGGCAGGGCTTGGATTAATAGGTCAAGGCTGCCTCCTCCGCTTGGGTAGCACTGGTTCTTGTGGGGGTTGGGAGAGAGCTTGTCAGCTTCCCCTTCCTTTCAGCTCACTGTGAGAGGCCCTGATGTAGATTTCCAAGGGTGTGGCTCCAGATGCCCCAGTTCTGACCTGCAATTCTTCCCCCCTTTAAGTCTGTACTTGGATGGTGGTACTGACAGCTTTTGGGAATGCAAATTCAGGTGCCCCTTGTTGGAAGCGGTGCAGGTCTGCAGCCCTCAAAAAGAGAGCTAAGAGCTTGCCTTACAGCTCATTGGCACCCCAGTAGAGCTCTTGAAGGAAGCCTCCTAGTGGGTCACTCCAGACTTCACAGTTCTGATTTGTGATCCATTTTCCCTTGAGTCTGCCCCTGCAGGATGATGCAGGTGGGGTTTGGAGTGATAGATCAAGGTTGCCCCATCAGGTTGGGTTTGCTCTGGCTCTTGTGGGGGGAGTAGGAAGCTTGTCACCCCCCTCTATCCATGCAGCTCACTTCCAGATGCTCTAGTGAAGGCCACTGATGGGGGCTTGCAAAGATCCAGCTCTGGTTTGCACTTTGTTCCCATTGTAGGTCTGCATTTGGCTTGTGGTACAGGCAGGCTTTGGAATGCAATTCCAGGCTTTGGGAATAAAAATTCAGGCATCCCCTTTGTCGGGGGTGGTGTAGGACCTCCACAGGTTAGCTGCTGGATTTCTAGCTTGGTGGAGCCCAGCCAAAGATCCTGAAGGGAGACTTGCAAGTGCATGCCTCCCCCTAATTCTGCAGCTGGCTGCAGCCTGAGGCCCTTCCCAGGGTGCCTTCCTTTGGGGATTTTCCATGTCTAACACATGGGAGGAGGGAAGATTGGCTCTTATTCCCCAGCTTCTCATTTCATTGTCATCTAAGGCTGTCTATAGTTTCTCCAGAGGAAAAAGCACTGTTCAGGTCCCTTTGGGGTACATCCTACAGTCCTTTATGCCAGACTCAAGCTTGGCAGGGTGGTGTTACCAGAATTTGGAGGACAGGGTTAGTGCACTTTCTTCATCTGGTGCTGTTAGAATAGAAGTGCTGAACCTTAGGAGATGGCATCTGGGGACAGTGTGGGATGTTGGCTCAAGACTGGGACCTCAGAAGGCTACCTTCCTGATCTCCAGCGCTATGCCACCCTGATCTTTTTAGAGCTTCCATGTGCCTGAGTCTCCTTCCCTCCACCAGAGCCCCAAGTGAGTGCTCAAGAATGAGTCCCTGTGCAGTAGCCTTTACAGAAAACATCCAAAATTCAGGCAGAATTGGGCCAACTCCCCACTTATTTTTTGCTGCCAAATGTTATGCAGACTTTTCTTCCAGGCCCTGGTGTTCTGGGTTGGAGGTCCTGGTGTGGGATTGAGTCCCCTCTTTCCTCTGGGGGAGGAGCCTCTGCAGCAGCAATATTTCTCCAGCTGAAGCTGCTGCCCTTGGGTTCAGGGACCAGCCCTTTCTAAGTTTCCACCCCTCTTACCAGTCTCTGTGTAGCTTTATTTTTTCAGTCCTTGGATATAATACTCCAGTTCATCTTTCTGTTGTTAATTCAGGTTAATTGCTCTAAGTTGTAGCTGTATCTGTAGTTCAGCGCTGGGAACAGGTGTGTATTGCTTTCACCTATTCTGTCACCATCTTCAAGTCTCGGGTCTTATTTTCTTATCCATTCTGTTATCCTATGTCTTTTGATTGGAGCATTGAATTTCTCTATATTTAAAGTGATTATTGGGCCTGGCCAGGTGTGGCTCAGCAGTTGAGCATCGACCTAGGATATAGGCAATAGGGGTTCGATTCCCAGTCAGGGCTCATGCGGGCTGCAGCCAATCAATGACTCTCATTGATGTTTCCATCTCTCTCTCTACATCTCCTTTCCACTCTCTGAAATCAATAAAGATATATTTTAAAAAATAATAAATATTAAAAAAATAAAGTGATTATTGGTAGGTACATATTTATTGCTATTTTATTTATTATAACTTTTTTCTATCTTTTTTTAAAAATATATCTTTATTGGTTTCAGAGAGAGGAAGGAAGAGGGAGAGAGAGAGAAACACCAATGATGAGAGAGTCATCATTGATCAGCTGCCCCTTGCATGACCCTGACTGGGGACTGAGCCCACAACCCGGGCATGTGCCCTGACCTAGAATCAAACTGCAATCTCCTGGATTCTAGGTTGATGCTCAACTGTTGAGCCATGCCTGGCTGGGCTCTATCTTCTTCTTAAAGACCATTTGACATTTCTTGTAATACTTGTTTGGTGGTAATGAACACTTTTAGCTTTTTCTTATCTGGGAAGTTATTTATTTTTCCTTCAGTTTTAAGTGATAACCTTGCTGGGTAAAGTATTCTTGGTACAGGTCCTTGAATTTCACCACTTCGATTATTTCATGACAATTCCTTATGGCCTGAAATGTTTCTGTTGAGAAATCAGACGGCTTTCTTATGGGAGCTCTTGTAGGTAACTAATTGTCTTCTCTTGTGGCATTTAAGATTCTCTCGTCTTTAACCTTTGCCATTTTAATTATGATATGTCTTGGTGTTGGCCTCTTTGGTTTCATCTTGTTTGGGACTCTGCAATTCTTGGACCCTGTGTCTTTTTCTGTCACCTGGTTGGGTAAGTTTTCAGTCATTATTTCTTCAAATTAGGTTCTCCATCTTTTGTTCTCTCTCTTTATTTTGTCTTAAATGTCTCTTAAACTGTCCTCATTTTTTTATATTCTTTTTTATTGTTGCTCTGATTGTGTTCTGTACATTATCTTCTAAATCATTGTTTCAATCCTCTGCTTCATTTAGTATGCTTTTGATTTTTTGTGTATTTTTTATTTTAGATATTGTATTCCTCATTTGTGACTTTTTCATTGGTTTCTCTGTAGTTTTTTGTGCTTGCTATCCGTTAGTTGAAGTTCTCACTAAGTTATTTGTGCACCCATATAATCATTTTTTAAAAATTCTATACCTGATTGATTGCTTGCCTCCATTTCATTTAGATTTTTTTCTGGAGCTTTCAAATGCTATTCTTTCATTTGGAGCATATTTCTTTTTCTCCTCATTGTAGCTGCCTCTTTGTGTATTTTTTGTGACTTAGATAGACCTGCTATGTCTCCCAGTCTTGGTATTGTGGCCTTAAGTGGTAGGTGTCCTATCTCAGTGGCACATTCTTCTTGATCACCACATCTGGGTGCTCCAGGATGTCCTTTGTGAGTGTTGTGTGTAAGCTTTCCAGTTGTAACTGAATCTTGATTGGGTTGGGGGGGGCATCCATGCATTGAATTGACCCTTAGTCTGGTTGACTGTATCAATCACAATCACAGTGTATGAGTTTCTGGGAAGGTGCTGACCACACAAAGATTTTGCCTCAGCAGGGTCTGGTGTCTGCCAAGGTCTCCCTTTGAATGTACTACTTTTGAAGCTAATGGGATCCTACTCTGATGTTGTCTGAAGCTGACCACTGGGTGTGTTGGTTCTAGGCCTCTTGGGAAGAACTCTGGTTCAGGCCACTGTCAGACACTGCCTGTGATTGTCCCTTGACAGCCTGTTTGGAGCTATAAAGTAATCCACAGTTTGTGGCTGCCTTTGCTGAGCCTGGGTGTGCACAAGAAGAACCAAGCTGTGTACCAAGGTCTACTTTTACCAGCACCAGACCTGGGATCAGGACTGCAAAAGCCCTGAGGCACTTTGACAATTGCCTCCATCTGCCTTTGCCTGCTTGTTAGGCTCAGTCACTGAAAAAGCCTCTGGTAGTATTTGAGTTACATGAGTTAGGTTCTCAATGAGTAACCAGGTAGGGACCAGTAGTATTCACCAGATTGATACAGGTTCAAATTCAATGCCAGTTCTGGGTCTGAGGCCACTCAGCAAAAATTCCAGGCTATACCAATGCTAGCTGCCACATGCCTTTTTCTCATATACCTTTGTGGTGAGCTGGGGGTTTCAGGGAGTTGTCAAGGTGAGGACAGCATAATTTATTAGACACAAACAGACCAAGTTTTGCCATTTGAAGGGAGTGCTTTGCACTGATGTGGTGTGCAAGGGAAAATTTGTGCCTGTCTTTGAGCCACACCCTCAGTCTGTCTGGAATTCTGCCTGGATCTCCCAAAGAGCTTAATCTTGGTAGGGAGGGGCTGCTGAGAATTGGAAGGGTGGGGCTAGTGGATTATATGTGAGGGGGAGGCCCCAGTTAGGCTCATGGGAAGGATGGGGAAAGGGCCACTACCTTAGAGCCACACAACTCATTCACTGACACCTCCTGAATCTGCCCAAATCTATACACCCAGGGCTCAAGCAGCTGACTCCTCTGCAGGCAGTGAGGTGAAAGGGAGTCCATGAGGTGGGGCGATTGCATTTCCCCAGGCTGATGATGCCATAAGTGGGGGAGTGCTCTATCCAAGAAGTTTGCAACTGTGGTGTGGGAAGGAGACTCAGCACAGGGACCCTTGTGGCTGTCCCTTCAACTCTCTCCAAAGAACCACAAACACCAGTCTCTACTCACACAACTCTGGTCCACTTTGTCCTCCCTCCAATAAAGCCTTGGGTGAATGGCTGTGAATGAGATCTTCTGTGCCTGTGCTTTAAGACAGCATCTGAGCTTCTAGCTGACTCCCATTTTTCACTGGAAGGCACGATCCCTGTTGATTCTTACAGCCAGATGGTTTATGAGCACCTCTTCTCAGCTTTGGTGCTCTGGGCTTGGATCCTGGCATGGGGTTGAGAACTCACACTCCTCAGGGGAAACCTTTGCTGCTGAGATATCCCTGCAGAATCATAGCTATTGCCCATGGGATCATCTCCATCTTTCCTACCAGTCTAGAGGTGGCTTCTGTAAATCCTTCCTTATAAGACTTCTGTTCAGTTAGTCTTCAGTTATTAAGGTCGATAATTCTATATTTTAGCTTTAATTCCAGTTTGGAACTGGGAGGAAATGAGCGTAAATTATATGTGCTCTGAATCCATTTTAAATTTCTAATGGAGATTGTTTTTAAGAATTAAACTAATTAAGTTGATCCTCTGTAAATTGGACACAGAATTGGTATATTTTCTTTAAGAAGATAGTTGAGAAAAATAGTTTGGGGACTCTGCAAGGTTTTACTTCAGTTTTTATGAACTCCTTAAAGAAGAGGTATTCCTTTATGTTCCCCCACACAATGGAAGATACACATTTGATTCTATGAACTTATTTTTTCCTACTATGTCTCTCTAAAATCCTTTTCAAAGCTACAAGTTAAATCTATTTAGAGCAAATATAGTTTTTATACCCTCAACTCCTGATTCACAGGTGACAGAACTGAGCCATAGAATTAATAACATGATCAATAATTTGTAGTTATTTGGTTAGGTATTGGAAAGGCAATTCCAATATTTCTAATGCCAAGATTTTAACCATTGTGTTATACTTCCTCCTAGTTTTGAAGTGATTAGTATGATTGTGTGATCAGTATTATGCTCTAACCAGTCTAATTATAAGTCCAGTACATAAACTTTAATGAGGATATATATATCTCTGTGAAAGGTGAATGAGTCACATGAGTTATTTACAAACCAGCAAACTGAAATCCAAAGACATTAATATATTTGTTCAAAGTTATATAGCTAAAAGTGGTAGTGTTAGCATAGGTAGCTAGATATTAATAAACACAATAAACTGAGGAGTGGAGGCTTACTTGCTTCTCTAGGAAGTTACAGCTTCATCTCCCCAGGGAGCCACTGGCCAGTTCCCTACAGATCACTGGAGGAAGGGGGTGGGAAGCACATGTGCTGAAGTCACAATAGTGCAGGGGGAGGATTTTCTATGAGGCATGTGAAATAGGAGCCAAAGTGGGAACTATAGAAGCCTGTCTGTCTAACCTAGGAAAGAGATCAATTGGTTAGGAGGTAGACCCATCAGAAGCCCACCAAAGCTTGGGAAGTCTATTGGTTATTTTGAAAAAGCTCCTGGTATTTCCCAAGCCTGAAATAACATTATCCCAGGGAATAAATCCCTTCTCCCACTGGCGAGGTGACACTTGTGCCTGCCCCATTTTTTTATGTGTTCTCTCTATAGCAACCATGTGGATTTAGCCGCTGTGTGGACGGCTGTGTGGCCTTCAGTCAGGCTCCTAGCTGGGGCTGGGTACTGAATACATCAGTGCCAGCTGACCTGAGCACATCCAGGAACTGGACTAAGCTTTAATATGGACTAAACTTTGGCATGGTGCAGAAGATCTCTGGACATTGGCCCTATTTCTGGCCCTGATTTTCCATGACTAGATGGGCAGACATGGGACACTGGGTACCGAGGAAGGACACTCTTGATTTTGCATCTCACATTACAAATAAATGTTATCACCAGACCTCATCCTCCCTTGTGAGTCTCCTGGAGTGCTTACCTTGTGACACCACAGGAACCTTCCCTTCCACAAGCAACAGAACCAGGGTTAAAATCCACATAGCTGCTCCAAGGAGGCATTCTTAATGGTTCTTAAATTTTGAATATATAAAAAATCACCTAGAGGGCTTGTTAAAGCACAAATTGCCAGTAGTCCCTACCTCCAGTATCTGAATCACTAGACTGGAGATGGAGCATGAGATATTGCCTTTCCAATGAGTTTTCAGGATTGTGTGATTTGCAGTGGCTAATTTGAGAACTACTGTTATCTGAACACCAAGGAAAATTGAAAAAGCACTAATATTAAGTGATAAGAAGAAATTATTTTTACTGTGATAATAGCATTGTTGTTCTACTTTTTAAAAATCTCTAACTATAGAGATTCATAGTGAAGTGTTGATGAATGAAAGAATAGTATGGTGGAATTTTACCTAAAATGCTTTATTTAAAAAATAAAGGTGAGAAAAAATTGTTCATTTTTGAAACTAATTGATAGGTATGTGCACACTTAAAATTATCTCTCTTTTTTAAATATGCTGAAAATTTCCAAAATAAAAGATTAAAATAAATAAACAAAGGTCTCTGTTTGCTCGAATTCTGTATATGGAATTCAAATAGTATGAATTCATCAGAATTCATCAACACAAAAAAACAGATAATTCTTTTTATTTTTTTTATTAAATTTATTGGGGTGACAATGGCTAATATGAACATATGGTTTCAGGTGTGGGTTTCTACATTACAAGATCTGTATATTGCTCTGTGTGACCACCACCCATAGTCACATCTTCTCCATCACCATATATTAAGACCACCTTCACCTCCACCCCTCACCCCGCTCTCTCTGGCCACCACTACACTGCTATTTATGTCCATGAATTTCAGTTTTATAACCCACATATGAGTGAAATCATATGGTTCTTACCTCTTCCTGCCTGACTTACTTCACTTAGCATAATAGTCTCAAGGTTCATCCATGTTGTTGCAAATGGCAGTATTTCATCCTTTCTTATGACTAAGTAGTATTCCAATGTGTACATGTACCACACCTTTTTTACCCAGTTCTCTCAGGCAGGACACTTCATTTGTTCCATGTGTTGGCCACTGAGAATAATGCTGCAATGAACATAGGGGTGTGTATATTTTTGCTTTATCTTAAATGCACAAGAAGATTCATTTTTGTAATACCTTAACTTTAGATAGGAGTCTTCCATACAATTAACAGTTATTTTTTATATGAGAGACATTTCAATAAACACAGACCACCACTTTAATCAAAATGTCTTTTATTTTCCATCACCACAATGATGTTTGGTGTAGCTTTGCTAACCTAGGTTATTCTTGCTTCATCAGTCAAGACAGCAGTTAAAATGGTTTAAATGGCAGACTTCCCTAACCAAGCTTCTCGGCTTGTTTTTTTTTATTGTAACTATTGATCTTAAATGTTAATCTTAAATGTCAAACTGTCTTCATTTATAAAAGATGATTATGGATATCTTCTATCACCGTGTAATATATCTCTCAAGGAATATTTATGATATATACAAAAATGTACGGTTCTTATATGAGTAAAAATGATGATCTTTGAAGAGAATGTAATATTCAGAAAGAAGTTACTCTAATAATAAATATGAATTTCTCTATGATAGTCACTTTTTTATTTTATTGTTGACAGTATTACAGATGTCGCCCAATCCCCCCTTCATCTCCCTACTCCAACCCCTGCCCCACTTCAGGCCTTCACCACACTATTGTCTGTGTTCATTGGTTTTATATATATATATATATATATATATACACACACACACACACACACACACACACACACACACACACACGAGTTCTATGGTTAATCTATTCCTGTCTCACACCCACTCTTTTCTGAGATATGTCAGTCTGTTTCATGCCTCCATGTCTCTGGACCTATTTTGTTCATGAGTTTATTATCTTAATTAGATTCTACTTATAGGTGAGATCATGTGATATTTGTCATTCTCTTCTGGCTTATTTCATGCAGCATAATCCAGGTCCAACCATGCTGTTGGAAAGGGTAAGAAATCCTTCTTTCTTACAGCTGCACAGTATTTCATCGTGTAAATGTACCACAGCTTTTTTATTCACTCATCTACTGATGGGTACTTGGGCTGTTTCTAGATATCAGTTACATAAATAATGCTGCTATGAACATAAGGGTGCACATATTCTTTCTGATTGGTGTTTGGGGCTTCTTAGGATATATTCCTAGAAGTGGGATCACTGGGCAAATGGCAGGTCAATTTTTAATATTTTTGAGAAAACTTCATACTGTTTTCCATAGTGGTTGCACTAGTCTACATTCCCACCAGCAGTGTACTAGCATTCCCTTTTATCTGCATCCCCACCAACACTTATTATTTGTTGATATATTCATAGTAGCCATTCAGGCAGGTTTGAGATGATATCTCATTGTAGTTTTAATTTGCATCTCTCTGATGATTAGTGACAATAACACATTTGATAAGAGGTTAATTTCCAAAATATACAAAGAACTCATACAACTCAATTAGAGGAAGATAAATAATTCAATTTAAATATAGGCACAGAATCTGAATAAGCACTTCTCCAAAGAGGACATACAGATAGCCAAGAGACATGAAAAAATGCTCAATGTTGCTAATCATCAGATAGTCACTTTTTAATTAGTGCTGATTAGCTGGCGTATGAAGTATTTTACTTCATTATTTCCATGCATTTGTCTGATCAGATATAACATTAAGAAATGGTGGGCAAAAGATATTAAAATATAGGTAAGTTTCATTATCATATTTTCAGTTGAGAATAGTAATAAAGCATGAGTGGAGGTTTTAGCTACAGATTAATATTAAATTTATATATTTATGAAATAAATGGTCTTTGTTACACAAAGGGAATTTATAAACTTTACAAATAAATTCAAATACTACATAGTGCAACTTACTGTTTTTTGTCATCATTTTATAGATGGAAAAATAACTGAACCCTGGAAGTATTGAGTAACAGGGATGATTAACTAGGGTTAAACTGGACTTATATTGAAGTGGTCCAACAGTCCAGGGTTTTTATCACCTACAGTTTCATCTTCTCAGTCCCTAGAAATGTAAGAAATAATTGTACATCATGCTAACCACTGTGAAAATTATTTACTACTTTGAAAGCAGCAAAAATTGTCCTTTGAAATGCATTAAAACAAAACATAGTACTCTACTTTTTATGCAAGTTATAAATAGATTATATATGAAATGCATGTGTATTTTACTGAGGCATAAGATGGGTAATAGTATTCACATGGGATGCTTTAGTTATCTTACATTATGCCCTCAAAAGAAAACAAAAAGTAAGTTATTGATATAACCTTTGTGTCTCAAATCTGATTTGTACAAAAATGTACAAATGTACAGGGGGCTGAGCTGTCCTTTTCTTTACTCTCAATCTTGCTATTTATAGATTTAAAGAAAAACATTGTCATTACTAAGAAAATGTCAAAAATTTATAGAATACTGTAGACAAAAATGTTTTGGTTTTTTTAAATTTATGTTTACTGTTGAAAGTATTACAGATGTAACCCTTTTCCCCATTGATCCCCTCCACTGGGTATCTGCCCGCCCCCCAGGCCTTCTCCACACTAATGTCTGTGTCCATGGGTTATGCGTGTATGTATATAAATTCTTTGATTAATCCCCTCCCCCCAGCTCCTCACCCTGCCTTCCATCTGAGATTTGTCAGTCTCTTCCATGTTTCTGGATCTATTTTGTTCATCAGATTATTTTGTTCATTAGATTCCACATATGAGTGAGATCATGTGATACTTGTCTTTCTCTGACAGTCTTATTTCACTTAGCATGATAATCTCCAGTTTCATCCATGCTCTTCCAAAGGATAAGACATCCTTCTTTTTACAGATGTAAAGTAAATGTATCAAGATTTTTTTATCTACTCATCAACTGATGGACACTTGGGGTATTTCTAGATCTTAGCTATTATAAATTGTACTGCCATGAAAATAGGGGTGCATGAATTCTTTCTGATTGGTATTTCAAGTCTCCTGGTATATATTCCTAGAAGTGGGATCACTGGGTCAAATGGTAGTTCCATATTCAACATTTTTAGGAAACTCCACACTGTTTTCCATAGTGGCTACATGACTCTGTATCCCCACAAGCAGTGTACTAGGGTTTCCTTTTCTCCACATCCTTACCAGCACTTCACCTTTATTGATATGATGATGGTAGTCATTCTGACAAGTGTGAGGTGATATCTCATTGCTGTTTTAATTTGCATCTCTCTGATGATTAGTGACTTTGAGCATTTTTTCATGTTTTTTGGTCACCTATATGTCCACTTTGGAGAAGTGTCTCTTTAGGTCCTTTGCACATTTTTTAATTGGATTGTTTTCTTTTTGTTAACTTGAATGAGTTCCTTATATATTTTGGAAATTAGCCCCTTATCAGATGTATCATTGGCAAATGTGTTATCTGATACAGTGGGCCCCCTTCTTGTTTTGTTGATGGTTTCTTTCACTGTGCAGAAGCTTTTTATTTTAATGCAGTCCTATTTATTTTCTCCTTTTTCCCCCCTGTCCTAGGAGATGTATCAGCAAATATATTGCTACAAGAGATGTTTGAGATTTTGCTGCCTATGCTTTCTTCCAGGATTTATTTTTGGTTCACTACTTACACTTAAGTTTTTTATCCATTTTGAATTTATTCTTGTGTATGGTATGTGTTGGTGGTCTAGCTTCATTTTTTTTGCACGTGCCTGTCCAATTTTACCAACAGCATTTATTGAAGAGACTGTCTTTTCTCCATTGTATACTTTTGCTTCCTTTGTCAAATATTGAGTGTAAATGTTTGGTTTGATTTTGGGGATCTCTTTTCCGTTCCCTTGATCTATATGCCTGTTCTTGTGCCAGTAGCAGGATGTTTTGATTACCATGTCTTTGTAGTATAACTTGATATCTGGTATTGTGATCCCTCCAATGTTGTTCTTTTTTCTCAAGATTGAAGTGGCTATTTGGGCTCTGTTTTGGTTCCATATATATTTTTGCTGTGTTTGTTCTAGACCTGTGAGATATGCCATGTATTGAATTTATAGATTGCTTTGGGTAGTATTGACACTTTAATGATGTCAGTTCTAACAATCCTTGACCACGGTATATTTGTCCAGTTGTTTTTATCTTCCTCTCTTTTTGCAATATCCTGTAGCTTTTTGAGTATAGGTCTTTTACCTCTTTGGTAAAGTTTATTCTTAAGTATCTTAATTTTTGTGTGACAATGGTAAATGAGATTGTATTTTACTTTTACTTTTTGTGAATTCACTATTGGTATATAAAAATGCCATCGACTGTCTGGCCAGTGTTGCTCAGTGGTTGAGTATTCACCTATGAGCCAAGAGATCAAGGTTCAATTCCCAGTCAGAGCACATACCCTGGTTTCTGGCCCGACCCCAAGTAGGGAGGGTTCAGGAGGCAGCCAATCAATGATCACTGATATTTCTATCTCTTTCCTTCTCCCTTCCTCTCTCTGAAATCAATAAAGAAATATATTTTTTAAATGCCATAGTTTTCTCAGTGTTAATATTGTATCCTGCTACAATGCTGAATTCATTCATTAAATCTAGTAGTTTTTTGGTGGTCTTTAGTGTTTTTTATGTACAATTCCATGTCATCTGCAAATAATGACAGTTTTACTTCCTTTTTTTCAATTTGAATGCCTTTTATTGTTTCTTCTTGTCTAACCGCTGTGGCTAGGATTTCAAGTACTATGTTGAATAAGAGTGGGTGAAAGTGGTCATCCTTGCCTTATAACTTTTCTTTGGGGAAATGCTTTTGGGTTTTGCCCATTGAGTATGATGTTGGCTGTAGGTTTGTTATATATGGCATTATGTTGCGGTGTGATCCCTCTATTCCTACTTTGCTGAGAGTTTTTATCCAAAATGGGTGTTGGATTTTGTTGAATGCTTTTTCTGCATCTATTGATATGATCATGTGGTTTTTGTCTTTCAATTTGTTTATGTGGTGTATGACATTAATTGATTTTTGAATGTTGTATTAGTCTTGCATCCCTTGAGTAAACCTTACTTGGTCATGACATATGATTTTTTTAATATATTGCTGGATCCAATTTGCTAATATTTTGTTGAGGATTTTAGCGCCTATGTTCACAAGGATATTGGCCTGTAATTTTCTTTCTTTGTAGTGTCTTTATCTGGTTTTGGGATTAGGATAATGCTGGCCTCATAAAAAGAGCTTGGAAGTGTTCATTCCTCTTGGATTTTTTGGAATAGTTTGAGGAGGATAGGGGTTAGTTCTTTGAATGCCTGGTAAAAATCCCCTGTGAATCCATCCAGACCAGGGTTTTTGTGGGCTTGGAGTTTTTCTAATTCTGCTTCAACTTCATCTGTAGTTATTGGCCTATTCAAGTTTTCTGACTCTTCTTGATGGAGTTTTGGAAGATTGTATTTTTCTAAGAATTTGTCCATTTTTTCCAGGTTGTCCAGTTTGGTGGCATACAGTTGTTCAGAGTGTTTTCTTACAGTCATTTTTATTTCTGTAATTTCAGTTGTTACTTCATCTTTTTTATTTCTGATTTCTGATTTTGTTTATTTGGTTCCTCTCTCCTTGTTCCTTGATGAGTCTGGCTAAAGGTTCATCAATCTTGTTTATCTTTTCGCAGAACCAGCTCTTGGCTTCATTGTTTTTTTTTATTGCTTTTTTTAGACTCTATGTCATTTATTTCTGCTCTGATCAAAGTTATGTCCTTCCTTCTACTTACTCTGGTCTTTTCTTGTTCTCCTCTTTGTAACTCTTTAAGCTGTAGGGATAAATCGTTTATTAGAAGTTTTTCTTCCCTTTTTTTTTTTTTTTTTTTTTTGTGGTATGCCTGTAGTGCTATCAACTTTCCTCTCAGAACAGCTTTCATTGTGTCCCATAGATTTTGGGTTGTGATGTGTTCATTTTCATTTGTTTCCCGGAAGTTTTGTATTTCTTCTTTGATATCTTTGGTAATGCATTCATTGTTTAATAACATACTATATAGCTTTCATGAGTTTGGATATTTTTTAGTGTTTTTATTGTATTTGATTTCAGGACACTGTGATCCAAGAAGATGCTTGGTATTGTTTCAATCTTCTTGTACTGGTAGAGAATTGTTTAATGTGTTAGCTGTCTTTGAGAATGTCCCATGTGCACTTGAGAAGAATGTATATTCTATTCCTTTGGGGTGAAATATCAATTAAACCTATCTGATCTAGTGTGTTATTTAGGATCACTGTTTCCTTGTTAATTTTTTTGTCTAGAAGATCTGTCCAGTGATATCAGTAGGGTGTTAAATTCCCTTGCTATGATTGTATTGCTTTCAATCTCTCTCTTAAAGTTCTCCAGAAGATTTTTTTATGTTTGGGTGCTGCTATATTGGGTAGATACATGTTTACTAGGGTTATATCTTCTTGTTGGTTTGACCACTTTAGTGTTATGTAGTGCCCTTCATTGTCTCTTGATATGGCTTCATTTTGAAGTCTATTTTGTCAGATATGAGTATTGCTACCCTTGCTTTTTTTTTTTTTTTCTTCATTTCCATTCCTTCACTTTCATCCTCTGTGAATCCTGTGTTCTGAGGTGGATCTCTTGTAGACAGCATATACATGGGTCATGTGTTCTTATTCATTCAGCTACCTTACATCTTTTGAATGGAGCATTAAGCCATTTACATTTAAGTTTATCATTGATAGGTTCTTATATATTGCCATTCTTTCATGCATGTGTTCCTCTTTTTCCTTATATTTCTTTCTCTAATATTTCTTATAGTGCTGGTTTTGTAGTAATAAACTCCTTTAGCCTTTTCTTGCCTATGAAGTTCTTTATTTTACCTTTAATTTTGAATGATAGCTTTGCTGGATAGAGTAGTCTTGGGGTTCAGCCCTTTACTTTTCATTACTTTGTATACTTCATGCCACTCCCTTCTGGCCTGAAGTGTTTCTATAGACAAATCAGCTGACAGTGTAATGGGAGCTCCCTTGTAGATAACTTTCTGTCACTCTTGGTGCTTTTAAGATTCTTTCATTATCTTTAAAATTTGTCATTTTAATTATGGTATGTCAAAGTGTGGGTCTTTTGGGGTTCATCTTGATTGGGACTCTGTGTTTCCTGAACTTGAATGACATTTTCCTTCACAAGGCTAGGGAAATTTTCTGTCATTATTTCTTCAAAAGCTTCTCAGTTCCTTGCTCAAATTATTTTCCTTCTGGCACCCCTATGATACAAACATTGTTACATTTCATGTTGTCCCAGAGCTCCCTTAAACCCTCCTACTGCTTTTTAATTTTTTTTCCTAATTGCTGCTCTGAATGTGGGTTTTTTTCTACCCTGTCTTCTAATTCTTTGATTCAGTCCTCAGCTTCTCCTAGCCTACTCTTAATTCCTTCCAAGTTATTTTTTATTTCAGCTATGTCATTCTTCATTTCTGCTTGTTTCATATTCATGGTTTCTACCTCTTTTTCTATGTTGGTGTAGTTCTTAAGTTGTTTGAACCTCCTTACAACCATTACTTTGAATTCTTTATCTGACAAATTGTATGCTTCCATTTCATTTAGTTCCTTTTCTGGTGATTCTTCCTTTTCTTTCATTTGGGGGTTATTTCTTTTTCTCCCCATTTTGCTGGCTCTTTGTATTTGTTTCTCTGTATTAGACCAAACTGCTATGCCTTCCAGTCTTTGTTGGGTGGTCTTATGTTGTAGGTGTTTTGTGGAACCCAGTGGTGCAGTCTCTTGGGTCATCTGAGCTGGGTTCTCTAAAAATGTCACTTGAATTATTTTGGGTCTCCCATTGTAATTGGATCTTGAATGTTGTTGTACCATTTGTGGGCAGAGTCTCCACTCAGGATGGCTGTGAGGCTCACTTCCAACCACATCATGCATGAGCTGTTGTGCAGGTTCTGACAGGGTAGAAAAAAAATACAACAAAACAAAACAAGAAATAAAACAAAAACATACACAAGACCCCAACTACAACAACAGCAACCACAAAAGAAGAGAGAACTAGGAAAGAGAAAAGGGCAAGAAAGATAGAAAAGAAGAAAAAAAATACAAGGAGAGAAAAAAGGGTAAGAAGAAGGAATATGAAGAAGTAGAGATGAAATAAAGAAAATAAGAACAGCCTGGCCAGTATGATTCAGCTGTTGAGCACTGACCTATGATCCAGGAGACTGCTGTTTGATTACTAGCCAGGGCACATGCCTGGGTTGCAGGTTCAGTGCCCAGTGGGGTTGGGGAGCATGCAGGAGGCAGCCAATCAATGACTTTCTCATCATTGATGTTTCTATTTCTTTTTCTCCCTCTCCTTTCCTCTCTCTGAAGTCAATGGGATATATTTAAAAAAAAAAAAAGAAAATAAGAAAAAAGAATAGGGGAAGGAAATTAATACAAAAGAGGAAGAAAAAAATTTGAAGAGAAAAATAGAAAATAGATAGACCCAAAATAAGACAAAAACAAAAGATGGGGAAGCGAGAGAAAATGAAAAGGGAAAAAAAAAAAAGAGAAAGAGTAGGAAAGGGGAAGAGAAAAATTAAATATATGAAAGAAACAATAGAGACTAAAGTAATAACAAATCAATAAAGCATAGATAATGAATATAAGTAAAAATAGGGGGAAAAAAGAGAAGAGAAAAAGCAAAAGATACGGGGAAAAAAAAGTGAAGTAGTGTTCTCCTAAGCACAGTTTAGTGCCTTCTGGGAGCTGTCTTTGAATACTGCTCTTCTAATGGCTGTGGCTGACAGTTCTGTCTGCCAATTCTGGGCTTCCCATGAGGTACTTAGGTGCTAACCACTGTCAGAAACTGACTTCCTTTAGATTTCAGCAACTTGTATAAAGCTCCAAGGGATCCACAGTTTGTGTCCCTCCCTGCAGGACTTGGCTGTGCAAGGGCAAGACCATGCTGCACTCTAAGGCTGGTTTGTTAGCAGCATCACAGGGCTAACAAACTTCCCAGGTTCCCCAGGCTCCTCCTCCACCCACTTTTGCCTGCCAGCCAACTGTCAATATTAATCACTCAAAAGTTTTTCTGAGAGGGCTTTAGGCAGAAGCAGGAGTCTAGACCTCTGAGTCTTCTATGAGGGGAAGGTGCTGTTCAGATTTCAGAGAAGTAGTGGGTGTGTTTCTGCATCCCAGAACTACTACTCTGAGAGTGTCCCAGAATATTACTCTGCCCTAGGTTGGGTGGAGATCCTCTTATGCCTTCCAGTGTTATCAGTTAGAAACCTGGAGTTTGTATCAGCTCTCCAGTGTGGGAGAAGCACCAATCAGGTTCCCAGGATAGTGGAGTGGATGGTCCCAACCCTTATCCAGGCACTGATGCTTCCTGAGACTGTTCAAACCTATAGGTTTGGCCACTGCTGCTATTTCTCCAACAAAGGTCCAAATGCAGGGTGTGGCAGGCAGGGCTCATGAGAGTGTGGCAGGCTGTATTACCTAGGGTGGGATGGTTTCCACGAGGGGATAGTGACTCTCAGGAAAATGGTGGTTGGGTTTGAGGTGGTACTACTGAATGCAGTACTCTCAGCAGCTGATTTTCCATGTCTCCCTCCAATGCTTCCCACCCAAGCCTCTCCTTAGGCACCTTGAGACCACACTGAGACCACCAAAGCCTCAGGTGAGTAGCTGCAGAGGAAACTCCTGTTGGCTCTGGGTTTAAAAACAAAACATAACAAATATAGGAGCACCTAAATTTATTTTAAAAAAACTTCTGATGACTTTAAGGGAGAGATTCACAGCAATACAGTCATACTAGGGGACTTGAACACCCCACTGACTTCACTGGATAGGTCTTTCAGACAAAAAATCAGCAAGGAAACAGTCACCCTAAATGACACACTAGATCAGATGGATTTAATTGACATTTATGGAACATCCTACCCCAAAGCAGAATATACGTTCTTCTCAAGTGCACACAGGACATTCTCAAAGATAGGCCACACGCTAGCACACAAAACAAGATCAAGACACAATAAGGAAAAAGAATTACAAGCCAATATCCCTGATGAACATAGATGCTAAAATCCTCAACAAAATATTATCAAATCAAATCGATAAGGCTTTACAAGTTCAAGAAGACTGAAGTCATATCAAGCATCTCCTCGGACCACAATGGCATGAAATTAGAAAACAACCACAATAAAAACACTAAAAAACATTAAAAAACATGGAGACTAAAAAGCATGTTTTTAAACAATGATTGGGTTACCAAAGAGATAAAAAAAGAAATAAAAAACTTTCTAGAAACAAATAAAAATGAACTCACAACAACTCAAAATCTATGGGACATAATGAAAGCAGTCCTGAAAGGGAAGTTCATAGCACTATAAGCCTACCTCAAAAAACCAAGAAAAATTTCTAATAGACTCTCTAACCCTACAACTTAAAAACTTAGAAGGCGGTCAACAAGAAAAGCCCAGAGTAAGGAGAAGAAAGAAAATAATAAAGATTAGAGCAAAAATAAATGGCATAGATACTAAAAAACAATACAAAAAATCAATGAAACCAAGAGCTTGTTCTTTGAAAAGATAAAAAAGATTGATGAATCTTTAGCCAGACTCATCAAGAAACAAAGAGAGAGGACCCAAATAAACAAAATCAGAAACAAAAGAGGTAAAATAACAACTGACCCAACAGAAATACAAAAGATTGTAAGAAAATACTTTTTCATAAAAAACTATATGCCACCAAGCTGGAAAACCTGGATGAAAAGGACAAATTCCTAGACACGTACAACTCCAACACTCAATCAGGAAGAGTCAAAAAGCCTAAATAGGCTGATAACTGCTGATGACGTTGAAGCAGTAACCAAAAGGCTCCCAGCACACAAAAGCCCTGGTCTGGATGGCTTCATAGGAGAGTTTTACCAAATATTCAAAGAAGAAGTAACACCTATCCTTCTCAAACCATTTCAAAAAATCCAAGAGGAAGGAACACTTCCAAACTTTTATGAGGCCAGCATTAGCCTAATTCCAAAACCAGATAAAGAGAAACTAAAAAAAAGTCCCATTTATACTATAAAGAAAGAGAATTACAGGCCAATATCCCTGATGAACATAAATGCTAAAATCCTAAACAAAATATTAGCAAACCAGATCCAGCAATATATTAAAAAAGATCATACACTATGACCAAGTGGGATTTATTCCAGGGATGCAAGGCTGGAGCAATATTTGCAAATCAGGGCAGGTGGCTCAAAGCAGACTGGAGTTGTGCCAGGACAGCCTGGGTTGTGTGGCTCCGGGAAAAAAGCCAGGGAACTGTGATGAGTACCGCTCCCAAACCATCCACAGACACCATCTTTCTTAGGTTGAGCACTCCCCTCAATACAACATTAGCCTACTGGGATGCACTAGCTCCACTCTCTTAACTCCATGTCACCCTGCCCTGCCTAGCTCACACCCTGCAGATAGTCAGTTGCCTGGGCCTGAGATACTGAGGTCTGGGTGGACTTAGGGGCTGTCAGAGACTGAGTTTTGTGGCTCTGGGGCAGGAACCATTTCCCCCCTGTTCCCTTAACTGACACTGCCCCCTCACAGGAGATATACTATCCCAACCTGCCCAACTAACTGTGGTCCCCAGTGTGGAGCTCACACCTTGCAGAATTATCAGCTGGCTGTGGCTAGCTTAGGCCCCCTGTTTTGGACATTCTAGGAAGGCAACTGAGGAGGTTTGGACAGAATCAAGGAGAGACTGAGATGGATACCATTTACCCTCACATGCCCAACTGGTGCCACCATTCCTGTAGAGAGCCCTCCCTTCACACAACCAAATCTTGGTCTGTTTAAGCCTCATGAACTCTGCTGGCCTCACCCTGACAACTTCCTGAGACCCCTTCCCAAAGGTCCATAGGCACCTGGTGAGTGGCCACTACCCTTGATGTACCCTAGGCATTTTGCTGAGTAGCATGAGACCCAGCACTGGTGTCAAGTTTGAATCTGTATCAGTCTGTTGAACACCACCCATCCCTACCTGGTGACTCACTGAGAACCTACCTCACACAACTTGTGAATCACCAGAGGCTCTTTCAGTGACTAAGACTAACAAATAGCGAGCAGGTGAAGGCAAATTTGGGGAGCCTTGGATCTTTTGCTGACCTACCTCCAAGCTTAGTGTTTGGTCATTCCCACACATACCCAGGCTCAGCAGAGGGAGCCACAAACAGATCACTTTGTAGCTCCAAACAGGTAGACCAGTATTAGTCACAGGCAGTGCCTGACATTAACCAAGTACCTCCCAAGATTCCCCAGAATAAAAATTCCACGTGGAAGTCTTTAGACCACATCAGAGAACAATTTGCTCCACAAGCAGCACATACAAAGGAAATCTTGGGAAGGAACCAGACCCTGCTGGGGTAAATTACACTTTGGGTGGTCATCTCCCACAAAGAAGCTTGTACAATGTTATCAGGGTTGATCCTCTTTCTCAGCAAGCCTGAAGGTCAACACCGTCCACAAATGGGCCAACAGCAATAAAGTCTCAACCAGAACAGGAGGACCAACATAACACACAAAACAGACATTCCTGTAGGACCCAGACCAGGTGACCAAGGACTCTGTGCCACTGGGTCCCACAGGACACCTACTGCATAAGGTTGCCCTACTAAGACTGGAAGAAATAGCAGATCTATATAATACACAAAAACAAATACAAAGAGGCAGCCAAAATGGAGAAATGAAGAAATATGACCCAAATAAAAGAACAGAAGGAATTCCCAGGGGGGGTGAGGGAAGAAATAGAAGCAAGCAATCTACCAGATAGAGAATTTAAAACAATGGTTATAAGAATGCTCAATGAACTTAGTAAGAATTTTAACAGATAGCAAGCATCAAAAAAACATACAAATCATAAAACAAAAGAACCAGTCAGAAATCAAGAATACAATATATGAAATAAAGAATACACTAGAAGAAGTCAACAACAGATTAGATAAAGCAGAGCACTGAATCAGTGACTGAGGCAGGAGCAGCAAAAAGGAAAAAAAAGAATTTTAATTAAAGAGACTTCTAGGACAACATGAAGCATCATAACATTCACATCACAGAGATACTAGAAGATAACAGAGAGAGCAAGGAATTGAGAATCTGTCTGAAAAAGGTGAAAGAAAGAGACAAGTCAAGGAAGTTCAGAGTCCCAAACACGATTAACACAAAGAGGCCCACACCAAGACACATCATAATTAAAATGTCAAAAAGTTAGACATTTTAATTATGTCAAAATTAAAAGAGAATCTTAAAAGTAGCAAGAGAAAAATGGTTATCTACAAGGAAGCTCACATAGGCCTGTCAGCTGATTTCTCCACAGAAACTTTTCAGGCCAAAAGAGATTGGCACAAAATACTTAAAGAGATAAAAAGCAAGAAACTACAACCAAGACTACTCCACCCAGCAAGGTTATCATTTAAGAGCAAAGGAAAAATAAAGACCTTCTCAGACAAGAAAAAGCTTAAAAAGGTATTACTGCCAAACTAGTGATACAAGAAATGTTAAAGAGACTTCTTAAATAGGAAGAAAAAAGGAGGAACATAGTTATAAAGAATAAAATGGCAATAAATATGTACCTATCAATAATCACTTTAAATATAAATGAATGAAATGCTCCAAATGACATGTACAGTAGCTGAATGGATAAGAAAAAGAGGCCCAGACTCCAAGGCTACATACCCCAGGATAAAAACAAAACTTGGCCTTCTTTTAAAAAAAAAAGACCCATATACCCATATATATGCTGTCTACAAGAGACTCACTTCAGATTGAAAGGCACACGCAGACTTTCTTACTTTATGCAAATAGAAACAAAAAAAAGCTGGTGTAGCAATACTTATATCAGACAAATTAGACTTTAAAACAAAGGCTATAATAGGATACAGAGAAGGACATTACGTAATGATAAAGTGATCAATCCAACAAGAAAATATAACCCTTGTAAATATTTATGCACCCAATATAGGAGCACCTAAATATATAAAGCAAATATTAATGAACATAAAGGGAGAGATCAACAGTAATACAGTTATAGTAGAAGATTTTAACTACTATTGACTCCAATTGATATATGTCAGTGAGTAGAAAAAGGAAATGATAAACATCAGAGTACAAATAAACAAAACAAAGTTCATGGGTAGACCTAAAGAATATTATGCTAAGATAAATAAGCCCAGAAGAGAAAGACAAATATCACATGATCTCATTTATATGCGGAAGCTAAAAAACAAAATACACTGATGAATAAAATAGATCCAGAGACAGAGAATCATGGAACAAACTGACAAATCTCAGAGGGAAGGCGGGGGTGGGTCGGTGGTTGGGGAGAGATTAACCAAATAATTTGCACGCATATATGCATAACCCATGGACACAGACAATAGTGTGGTGAAGGCCTGGGGTAGGGGGTGGGTGCAGGATAGAAGGGTTCAATGGGGAAAAAAGGGGACATCTGTTATACTTTCAACAATAAAGATAAATTTAAAAAAAGGAAGGAAGGAGGGAAGGAAGGAAGGAAGGAAGGAAGGAAGGAAGGAAGGAAGGAAGGAAGGAAGGAAGGGAGGGAGGGAGGGAGGGAGGGAGGGAGGGAGGGAGGGAGGGAGGGAGGGAGGAAGGAGAGAGAGAGAAAAAGAGAAGAAAGAAAGAAAGAAAGAAAGAAAGAAAGAAAGAAAGAAAGAAAGAAAGAAAGAGAAAGAAAGAAAGAAAGAAAGAAAGAAAGAAAGAAAGAAAGAAAGAAAGAAAGAAAGAAGAAGAAAGAAAGAAAGAAAGAAAGAAAGAAAGAAAGAAAGAAAGAAAGAAAGAGAAAGAAAGAAAGAAAGAAAGAAAGAGAAAGAAAGAAAGAAAGAAAGAAAGAAAGAAAGAAAGAAAGAAAGAAAGAAAGAAAGAAAGAAAGAAAGAAAGAAAGAAAGAAAGAAAGAAAGAAAGAAAGAAAGAAAGAAAGAAAGAAAGAAAGAAAGGAAGGAAGGAAGGAAGGAAGGAAGGAAGGAAGGAAGGAAGGAAGGAAGAAAGAAAGAAAGAAAGAAAGAAAGAAAGAAAGAAAGAAAGAAAGAAAGAAAGAAAGAAAGAAAGAAAGAAAGAAAGAAAGAAAGAAAGAAAGAAAGAAAGAAAGAAAGAAAGAAAGAAAGAAAGAAAGAAAGAAAGAAAGAAAGAAAGAAAGAAAGAAAGAAAGGGAAAGAAAGAAAGAAAAGATCAATGAAAGCAAGAGCTGATTCTTTGAAAAGATAAATAAGACTGATAAACCTTTGAGCAGACTCAACAAGGATAAAAGAGAGAAGGCCAGAGAAAAATTAAATCAGAAATCAAAGAAAAGAAATAATACACCACAGAAATACAAAGGATTAAAAGAAAATATTACAAACAAATATGTGACAAATAATTGGACAATCTGGAGAAAATAAATTCCTAGAAACATAAAATCTTCCAAAACTGAATCAAGAAGAAACAGAAAATCTGAACACACCAATTACAACTAACAAAATTGTAGCAGTAATAAAAAAATAAAATAAAATAAAAAAACCAACAAACCAAATTCCTGGATCAAATGACTTCACAAGTAAAATTTACAAAACATTCAAAGAGGAACTAACATCTATCCTTCTCAAGCCATTATAAAAAACTCAAAAAAGGAAAGACTCCCAAAACTTTTTATGAAGCCAAATTATCCTCATTACAAAACTAGTTAAAGCCACTAGAAAGAAAGAAAATTAGAGACCAATATAGTCGATGAAGATAGATTCAAAAATCCTAAAGAAAATATGACCAACCTGAATTCAGCAATACATTAAAAAAGATCATACCCCATGATCAAGTAAAATTTATTCCTGGGATGCAAAGTTGGTAAAATATACCCAAATTAATTAAAACAATGCACTACATTTTTTAAAATGTAGAATGAAAATCATATGATCATTTCAACAGATGCATAAAAAGCATTTAACAAAATCCAGCACCCATTTTTGATAAAAAGTCTCAGCAAACTGGGAATAGAGAAAACATTCCTCAACATAATAGAGGCCATATGTGACAAACCCACAGCTAACATCATACTAAATAGAAAAAAGCTAAAAACATTTCCCTTAAGATCAGGAAGAAGACAGGGGTGTCCACTTTCACTACTCTTATTCAACATAGTACTAGAAGTCCTAACCACAACAATCAGACAATAAGAAAAAGTAAAAGGCATCCAAATTGAAAAAAAAAAAGTAAAACTTTCATTATTTGTAGATGACATAATACTATAAATAGAGAACTGTAAAGATTCCACCAAAAAAAAAAAAAAAAAAAAAAAAAAACACCTACTAGAACTGATAAACAAATGTAGTAAACTAGCAGGATACAAAATATTCAGAAATCCATTCAATTTTTATACATTAATAATGAACTATCAGAAATGGAATCTAAGTAAACAATCCCATGTACAATTGCATTTAAAAAATACTTAGGAGTAAATTTAACCAAGGAGGTAAAAAACAAACAAACAAAACCCCTGTATTCAGTAAATTATAAGACACTGAAGAAAGAAACTGAAGGTGCAAGTGAATGGAAGCATATACTGTGCTCATGAATAGGAAGAATTCACATCATTAAAATGTCCATACTACCCAAAAGCAATCTACCCAATGCATTATCTATCAAAATATCAACCACATATTTCATAGAACTAGGACAAATATTCCAAAAATTGATGTGAAACTACAAAAGACCCCAAATAGCCATAGCAATCTTGAAAAAAAAGAATAAAGTTGTAGGTATCACACTAGCTGATATCAAACTATAATACAAGGATATAGTAATCAAGACAGCATGGTACTGGCATAAAAACAAACATAAAGATCAATGGAACAGAATTGAGAGCCCAGAAATAAACCCATGCCTATATGGTAAATTAATATTTGACAAAGGAGGCAAGAACATACAATGGAGTAAAGATGCTATTTATTCCCACAACACATTTTGTTCTTAAGGCATTTGTTCCTCAAGGCCACAGTGTGAAAGATTAGCTTCTCCAGATCTTCACATCCTTTACCAGCCTCAGACCATGAAAATGTTAATTAGAATTTTATACCCAAATGTCTATAAGCTATCCTACCTGAAATGTTGTTTTTTCCTCACTCAAGATTTTGAGATCACCACCTCTTGGCTCTTTCTTCCCAAGTACCGAAACCCCTAAACATTTTATATGCCCATTTTATATGTTGGGCATCATCTTAGCCTTGATTCTTCAAAACATATCACTCAAATGGCAAGGGTAGAAAAAAGTAAGTATAAAAGAAACTTCCCTCCTACCTAAAATACCCTAAGTTTCACACTGGATGTTTTTTTCTTCTTGATCATCACCTTTGTCCCACCTGGACTATAAGATGAAGAGAATTTCTGAAATGGGAGAACCTTTTAAGTTCTCTATCACACTAACAGAATTTTAGGTGGGTAAAAAGAAATAAAAAGTTAAATAGACTACTGTCATAGTTCATTATTTTATTAGTCATTACTTTATTTTTTCCAATAAAAATCTAGTAATATTACTTAAAATAATTTTTTTCTTTGAATAATAACAGAACAATATCAGGGGAAGAGAACTTGAAACCTTGATCTCCCATAGAGTATTAATGGTAACACTTCTGATCCCTTATTCATTGTTTATTTAAAATTTTGTAGACAGGAAATGTGGTCAAAGAAGACCAACTCATGACTGATTCTTGGAGAAAGCCCAGTTTTAATACATATTATTGTTGCTGTAATACTGCTGGGGGTAAAAATACATTTAAGAAGGTATATCCAACACTCACTTGAGCCAGGAAGAAGTTACTCAATAAAAGACCCAAAAATGTTTACATTTCACTAATGTAATTCTTTAGATGTTCTTCAAAATAAAATGATTACAAATTAAATTCAGTATCTTGAAGAATAAGGTTATTAAAGCTGTGCCACAGCTACCAAAAATGATTTCTTGATTGAAAGTTAATCTGTGGTACTCCCTTCCAACAAGTTGGAATTAAAGCTGTTTTTACTTTATGAGGATAAAATGTGATGATTTGGGCATAGGAGAATGATAGTTCTTCTGTTTCTTAAATCAGTAAATATTTTATATTTAACAAAGAAATAACCAATAATTTAAAAATAAGATTATTTCAGTATAGCTTCTAATTCTAAATAATTTTGGGGTGAGACACTTTCTTATGAGCAAGAATGTGCAATATAGGTCTATTGAGAATTAAAACATTTACAATACTTTATGCAATTATAATCAATATGTAATATGCTCTGCATTTTGAAAAAAACAATATATAATTCTATGATGTGGTGACAAGAAAAAAAGAATTAGATTTACAACTCATCCAAAAATGGCATCAAAATTACAAAATAAAAGGAAAACGTCTCAACCATTTCCCTGTTTTAGCCCATTAGAAATTATCTGATTTGCCAAAATACCATTATCACTGACCTTCACTCTAGCATTAAGTAAAGAGTAGGAGGCTCATCTTAGCATAATTAATGCTTAATAAAGAGGAGGTCTGCAACGTGTTCATCACTGCATAAAATAAATACAGTCGAAAGGCAAAGAAAAGCTATTAAATCTTTACTTTAGAGACATTTCAAGATTCCAAGATGGTAACGGATTGAATGGAAGCTACACTGACACTCTCCCAGGACCAAACTGAATGACAGCTAAAATAGAGAAAAACCATCCTGAATAATCAACTACAACTGAAGATGAGCTAAAGAGCATCCTCATAAGCAACGACCTAAAAGGGAGACAGCATAGAGACTAGTAAGAAGTATGGAGGTACAAGAGGGGTGGCAGGGCACCCACAGGCAGCAGCTGAAGGACAAGAGGGATATCTCAGCTGTGAGGGGTTCCCACTGAGAACTTTGGGGCCTAAACCCCAAGCTTGGCTTCATAGCCCAGAGCAACAGAACTGAGAAAGGTGCCCACATAACATCTGGCTGCAAAAAGCAGCAGAATTTCTGTCTGCCAGGGAGAGAGGGCTGGAAATGCAGGCACCCTCTTAAATAGCCAATGCACAAAGTTTTGTGTGCAGCCACTAAGCTTGGGCTCCAGCAGAGAAAGGGCAGAATGACCTAGAGTGGTGTGAGAAGAATCTGGGGTTTCAGGCTCTAGAGACAACTCAGAGGGCAGCCATCTGGATTCATGTGCTGAGTCATTTCCCCATTCTGCAGAGGAAGTCTTTCTCAGGCAAACCTTTGACAGCCAGGTTGTTTTTGCCTGGCGGGGAAGGAATTGCCCCACCCACTGGAAAACCTCTTGCCCCACCCTGTGGAGTTTATGCCTTGCTGCTATCTACAGCCTGAGCTTCCTTAAGACACTAAGATGAATTAGCCTGCAGGCAAAGGCAGAACTCTGGGAGCTTTGAGTCTTTGCCTAATCTGCTTCTGGATGAGGGCCTTGGAAAAGCAGACTTGGTGTGTGTCTTGGTCCTGTCCAAACACACCCAGCCCCAGCAGAGGGAACAACTAGCCGGCCTAGCAGAGGGAACCACAAGCCATGGGTTGTTGATAGCTCCAAACAGGGTACTCAACGCCTGTCACAAACAGTGTCTGACATTGGCCTGCACCAGAGAACCTCCTAAAAGACTGAGTCCTAGCAGATACACCCAATACATAGAAACAACCCAAATAGTTACCCAAAATGGGGAGACAAAAAGACAAGCCCCAAATGGGGAGACAAAAAGACAAGCCCCAAATAAAAGAACAAGAGAAGTCTCCAGAAAAAGAGCTAAATGAAATGGAGATAAGCTATCTATCAGATACAGAGTTCAGAATACTGATTGTAAGGATGCTCAACAGCATGAGGAAAGTTATAGAATCTTTGAAAAATGACCAGTCAGAAATGAAGACTGACATAACAGAAATAAAAAATATATTGGAAGGAATAAAGAGAAGATTAGAGGAAGCTGAAGATCAGATCAGCAATTTAAAAGACAGGGTAGAAAAAAATCATTCAATCAGAGACCCAAAAAGAAAAAACAATTAAAATGCAGGAGGACTGTTTAAGAGAGCTATGGGACAACATGAAACATAACAATATTCACATTTTAGGAATACCAGAAGGGGAAGAGAATAAGCAAGAGACGGACAAACTGTTTGAAGAAATAATGGCAGAGCCCAGCCAGGTGTGGCGCAGCGGTTGAGCGTCGACCTGGGATCCAGGCGATCGGGGTTCGATTCCTGATCAGGGCACATGCCCAGTTGTGGGCTTGATCAATGACTCTCTCATCATTGATGTTTCTGTCTCTCTCTCTCCCTCTTCTTTCCTCTCTCTGAAATCAATAAAGATATATACGTGGTCAAGAAAAAAGCCACACAAGTTCAGGAGGCACAGAGAGTCTCAAGCAAGAATAACGCAAAGAGGCTCATGCCCAGATATATCATAATTAAAATGCCAAAATTCAAGACAAAGAGAGAATCTTAAAGGCAGCAAAAGAATAGCAATCTGTTACCTACAAAGGAGCTCCCATAAGGCTGTCAGTTGATTTCTCATCAGAAACTCTATAGGCCAGAAGGGAATGGCATGAAGTATTCAAGGTAATGCAAAACAAGGATCTGAAACCAAGACTATTCTATCCAGCAAGGCTATCATTCAAAATAGATGGTGAAATAAAGAGCTTCCCAGACAATAAAAGGCTAAAGGAGTTTATCACCACCAAACCAGCACTGCAAGAAATGTTCAAGGGACTGCTGTAATAATAAGGAGAAATAGAGAGATAAACATAGACATAAAGAATTAAAATGGCAATAAAGACCTATCAATAATAACCTTATGGACTTTAAAGGAGAGATCAACAGCAATACAGTTATAGTCGGGGACTTTTACACCCCACTGACTTCACTGTATTGATCTTCCAGACAAAAAGTCAACACAGAAACAGTGACTCTAAATGGCACACTAGAACAGGTGGATTTGATTGATATTTACAGAACATTTCACCCCAAAGCAGCAGACTATACATTCTTCTCAAGTGCACATGGGTCATTCTCAAAGATAGACCCCATGTTAAGACCCAAAACAAGTCTCTAAAAGTTCAAGAAGTTTGAAATCATATCAAGCATCTCAGATCACAATGACATGAAATTAGAAATCAACTACAGTAAAAACACTCAAAAACATTAAAACACTCAGAGGCTAAATAACATTATTAAACAATCAATGGGTTACCAATAAGATGAAGAAAAAAATCAAAAACTTCCTGGAAACAAATGAAAATGAACACACAACAACCCAAAGTCTATGGGACACAATGAGCATCCTGAGAGGGAAGTTCATAGCAGTACAGGCCAACCTCAAAAAGCAAGAAAAATTTTAATAAACTGTCTAACCCTACAACTTAAAGAATTAGAAAGCTCCCCTCTGAAGCCATCTGGACAAGGGTTTTTGTTTGCTTGAAGTTTTTTTTATTATAGCTTCAATTTCATCAGTTGTTATTAGCTTATTCAGGTTTTCTGATTCTTCCTGACTCAGTTTTACATGATCTCACTCATACGTGGAATCTAATAAACAAAATAGACTGAGGAACAAAATAGACCCAGAGACATAGAAGCATGTTATAGACTGATGACTCTCAGTGGAAAGGCTGGGGTGGGGGAGTGGGTGGGGAGAGATTAATCAAAGAACTTATATGCATATATGTTTAACCCATGGACACACACAATAATGTGGTAAAGGCCTGGGGGAGAAGAATCAATGGGGGGGGAAAGGGGGATATCTGTAATACTTTCAACAATAAAGATAATTTTTTTAAAAAAGAAAATAGACATTTCACTAGAAAGCATATACAAATGATAAGGCACCGGAAACACTGGTTAACATCATTAGCCAGTATGGAAATGCAAGTTAAAACCATACAACACACCTATAAGGGT
This sequence comes from Miniopterus natalensis, assembly GCF_054644295.1. Classification (NCBI taxonomy): domain Eukaryota; kingdom Metazoa; phylum Chordata; class Mammalia; order Chiroptera; family Miniopteridae; genus Miniopterus; species Miniopterus natalensis. The sequence continues at coordinate 31,183,099 of NC_142090.1, forward strand.
GGCTAAAATAAAATTTAGTGATAACACAAAATTCTGGGAAGGATATGGAATCACTGGTTTTCTCATAACTTCCTGGTGGGGATATAAAATAGTACCACCTCTCTGGAAAAGAGTTGGTCAGGTTCTTAAAAAACTAAACATGCACTTACCATATGACTCAGCAATTATCCTTCCTGGTATGTATCCTAAGAAATGAAAACTTACGTTAATATAAGACTTGTACATAAACTTTCATAGCAGCTTTATTCATAATGGCCCCAAACTGAAAACAGCCTTGATGTCCTTTGACAGGTGGTTAAGCGAACTCTACTGCAGCTGTGTTATGGGACACTGCCCATCAACAACAAGGAATTTTGTTATTGATACACACCACAATTTAGATAGATCTCAAGGGGGAAAAGCCATTCTCAAAGATTATATACTGTATGATTTCATCTCTATAACATTCTTGTAATGACAAAATTATAGATATGGAGAACAGATTAGTGATGGCCAGGGTTTAAGGATATAAAGGGGCCACATGAGGCAGTCTTGTGGTGATGGACCAGTTCTGTATTTTAGTTGTATTGGTTACATAAAGCTAAATGTGGGATAAAATTGCATGAAACACACATACATGAGTGCTTGTAAAATTGGTGAAATCTGAAAAAACTCTGTGGATCATATCATTGTCAATTTCCTGGTTTTGATATTGTGTCATAGATGTTACCACTGGGGGAGACTGGGCAAAGGGAACACTGGAATTCCTTGTACTTCTTTTTTTTTAAAATATATCTTTATTGATTTCAGAGAGAGGAAGGGAGAGAGAGAGAGACAATAACATCAATGATGAGAAAGTCATTGATCGGCAGCCTCCTGCATGCCCCCCACTGGGGATCAAGCTCCCTGTACTTTTTTATTTCTCCTGCAACTTTTTGTGACTCCGTCATCTCAAAATAAAAATTTTTTAAACTACAAAAAAAACACCCAAACCCCCAAATCCTGTACTTTATTATTAATGGTGATTGATAATTATTTTTCATCATTCTGTTTGCTAATTTTGGTAAATGTGATCCTAAAATACAGCACAAATTAACCCATCAAAAATATTTTTCAGTAAATGTACATTTAATATAAAAATTATTTCAATTATCTTTAGGTTGTTAGTTTAAATTCTGCCTTATTCTTTGAAGAACATTCTAGTCCTTTTTAGTATTAATCTGGTTAAAGGATTGTCTTCCACATATTTATCAATAAAATACTCTGTAAGCTTCTCCTAGCTTCTCTCTTAACTAAAGCTGCATATATACTAACAATACGTTTTAACTGAGTTGGCTAGTTGGACTGAACAATTCGGTGTATTTTGTAACCCAGCCAATGAAACAGTATACAATTAATAGGTCAGTACGTAAGTAGAAATATGAAGTTTGTGCCTACACATATAAAAATAAAAAGAGAATGGAGGCAACATTATTATTTCCCAAATAATGCAGTAAAGTTTTGAGGAAAATCCTGAATATTCAAATAGAAATATGACTTATTTTCTTCACAAAGAAACCTAAAATCATGTTGGTGTGTCTTTATTAAAGTTTCAGCAGCATGGAAGAAATGGAAGTAATGATTCCTATAGGGAGCTGTTTCCATAGATTATGCTTTTAAATCTAATGTACAGGATGAGGCAAGAGATGTTAAGGCTATACAACCATCAAAGAAACAATAAAACATGATGCCTTCTTAATACCTGCAATTTGAAACACAAAATTAAAAAAAAAAACAAAAAAAAACTTTTCCAGCCTTTTTTATAGCTAATAGCAAATCAACTTTCTCCCATTCAAACCTTAACTTGAGACCAAACCAAATGGTTTGAGAAGTAAAATATGATTTAATATTCTATTAGTTTTAAAAACTAAATATTCTATTAGTTTTAAGTCAAAGCAAAGGTATGTAGCAATAAGAAAAAAAACTCTTTACAATTAATAATTAATGAACATTTTCAAATTTTGCATTGAATTAAAGCTTAAATATAATATATTCAAAGGAGTTTAGATTTTTTATTTAAATTCATCACATCAGTTGAGCCCAGCCTTACTTCCTTGCATATCTTTTCTTCCCTGTGAATGAGTTGGTAAGAATGTCACATCACCCATTCTGATTAGCCAGCAGATAAGCAATGTGGAAACTGATTTAAAGTCTCTACCACTAGGGATGTCAAAAAAAGATGCTACTTTCCTACAGGATGACAGCACTGGGCCTGAGATGTCAAACATAATTAAAAATTTATTTTCAAATGCACTTCACAGTTTATACATACTTAAAGTATGTCTTACTTTTGGAACTTTTAAAGTGCTGTGCTTGGCAAACTGGGAAAGAACTTAGTATAGTTTAGACTCCATTTAGGAATGAAATAATTTCATCAGTTGGTACTCCTCAGGATTTGGCATGAACAACTGGAATTTCATTGCAATGTTCTGACAACTAAGAAACAGTGATTCTAGAAGGACTGATTTCTCTCAATTTCCTACCTATGACTATCAAGGCTTCTTTTTTCCGCAGTGGGTTATTCAAATTAGAGAATAAATTAAGGTGTCTTTATTTTTATAATGGCATCACTCATTCTATTCTTCGAAAGGGGAGAGGGTCAGAAGTTGCATGTAACTTAGTCATATTTACTTTTTATTAAGTTTCTCCCAAAGTCTTTCCCTTGAAAACATGAGTAAAAAAATGCCTGGAGGAAAAACAAACAAAAACGAGTCTTTTTCTGCCTTTTTATGACATGTGCTCAGAACAGACTGAAAGTGCTGAACTCACGATAAACTTCAGAGAACATCACCATGGATTTGTGTGCATATAGGAAAATAAGGAATTTCAAAAGCATGGATCCTCCAAAAATGTCCTCTGCCTCCACATCCCTAAAGTATAATCTGTGGAGCCCTGACCCACCCCCAACCACAGCAAAGCACCCTATATATAGCCTTATGACTGTTTATGTACTGCTTGGTTGACTACTGGTATCTAACGTCTCCAAGAGAATACTGAAGCCAGCTTAATTATTTTCCCTAACATCCCTGAGTAATGTGTTTCTTCTGCTTGGATACTGAATTTTATAGCATAATTTTGTTGATGATTTATATTATATACCTGGCATACATTATTGCCTTTAATCCTTGCAACAACTCTATGATATTTGAGACTCATTACAACCCATTCAAGCGATCAGTTCTGGTCTTAGTGATTGAAGTCTCCATGGTACTTTGGATAAACTTCCCCTAAACTGTTCTACTTATACAGCACTTTCTTAGACAAATTCTCAGAAATTTTCTAGAACTCTGTTGCTGATATAAAGATCTTTTTGATATTGCATTTCATCAGAGTCCACAATATCAACCTTAGATCAAAGTAGTGAGGAGCTAGATTTAAAATAGGCAGCTGAGGGACATGGGGTCAAGGAAAAACAAAGGGGAAGTAGGCTACATGACATTTGGCAGGCAACTCAGAGCCAGCACAACTTGCAAAACAGGATGTTCTGCATCAGCACACCACAAGGGAAAACAGCAATATTCCACAGCTGAACCTTGAAAGCAGTAGACAAAGGTGGGAGCATGGGGATTTGAAGTAATTGGATGTTGCCAGAGCAGAATCTCCCAAAATAGTCAATAGAAAGACACTCAGGTACATATAAACCCTAGACAAAGAAACTCCCATGGTTACCTGTTTGGGACTCCTCTCACTGCACTGGGATCTTTTGTCTCTCCTTCAATAAACTTTTGCTTTCTGCTTATCTCTTGAATGGTATGTGAATTCATTCTTCAACTCCATGAGACACAAACCCAGCTGACCAGAAAACTTGGTAACATATCATTCCAAAAGCAAGTTCTTATCTATCAAATAATTATTCCGTAAGATTCCACTCACTCTTTAAAAAATATTATGACTCAAACATATAGAAAATTATAGTATAACAAATATCCATATAACCACAACCCAGAATTAACAATATGCTAACAGCATTTTGCTATCTTTGCTTTAAATCTCTTTTTAATTATTGTTAAGAAACTAATCATTGCAGACTTTAAGTCTCCTTGTACACATCCCTGGTCTCATTCTGTTCCCTCTCTTCTGAGACATCCTCCATCCAACTTATCTGGGTTTCTGTACAAAGGGGAAGTTGCCTGCCAGATGTCACATCATGCTGTATTTTTATCAATATATAGTCTCATGCTGTACTTTGTGTATACATTTTACTTTTGAAAACTATCACTTAAAACATTTTAACACACTTAGAAATCAACATCATTAATCTCTACTTGAAAAGAATTTGGGTTCTCTATTTGTTATGGTCAGGACCTTTGTGTGTTAGATCTCATATATACCTTAAATTAAGCTTGTTAAATGAATTTTTCAAACCTTCTGTAACCTTGAAATTCTTTGTCGGCTTGATTTATTGGTTACTAAAAAGCATGTGCAAATATTCTGCCGTAACAATGGATTAGTCAAATTCTCTTTATAATTCTGTCAATTTTTTACTTTAAATATAGTTTTGCAAATTTTTTTCTTGCCTTAAGTTTTATATTGATATATTGATATAAGCTTGATATTATGGACTCTGATCAAGTGCAATATCAAGATCTTTATATCAGCGGCAGAGTTTTAGAAAATTTCCTAGAATTTGTCTAAGAAAGTACCATATAAGTGTCCAAAGTACCACAGGGTCTGCTTTCTCCAATAGGAACTTCTAAGACCTACACTTTTAGCAACTTTTAAATATACAATACAGTATTGTTAACTATATTCACCATGCTGTATATTACATCTCCAGGACTTATTTATCTCATTTCTGGAAGTTTGTACCTTTTGACCATCTTTGTCCTTCAAATATTTAGTATTTTAATATTTAAATATGCTTCAAATATTTTGAGGTCATGGTACATAAAGTTTAATTTTCTTGGTCCATGGTGAAATATTGTTTTTATCTGTTGCGTCTCTTTTCATTCCTCTTAATGTTAATGTATTTTTTTGTTTATTAATCAATAAACATTTATTTGGCCAATATTTCCTGGTACATTTTTTCCAAAAATGTATTTACCTTCTGGGTCATTATATAATGACTTGTGTCTAGTAAAAATGTAATAAATCTAAATAGTGGGGGGTTTTCTTCCAATTTGAGTCTCTTTTACATATGATTTTAATTTTTTTATTTTTAAAATGATTTCTGGTACATTTTATCTTATTTCCACCATCTTCTTTTGTGTTCTATTTTTACAATGATTTTTCCATGCTTTATTTGCTTCGTTCTTTTCTTTGTACTGAATCAATTGACATATTTTAACCCTTTTATTTCTCTTTATTGATTAAAATAATTTTGTTACAGGATAGCAAAAAGCTAGAACAATTCCAAGACAGGAGAAATAGGGAAACAGAGACAAGAATATTAAACAAAGCCAAAAAGTTCTGCAGACCACCTGTAGCAGTGGAGAACATATTCACCAATGATACATCTGATCAGGGGTTAATTTCCAAAATTTATACAGAACTCATACAACTCAACACCTAAAAAAGCCCAAAACAGTCCAATTAAAAAACGGTCGAAGGACCTAAATAGACTTTACCAAAAGGATCATACAGATGGCAAATAGGTATATAAAAAGATGCTTAATGTCACTAGTCATCAGAGAAATGCAAATTAGAGCCACAGTGAGATATCATATTACACCTGTCAGAATGGCTATCATCATTAAATCAATGAACAAGTGCTGGCATGGATGTGGAGAAAAGGAAACTCCCATATACTGTCGGTGGGAATGCAAATTGATGTAGCCGCTATGAAAAACACATGAAGGTTCCTAAAAAAAAATTAAAAATGGAACTGCCTTATGTTCATTGCAGCATTATTTACAATAGCCAAAATATGGAAGCAACCCAAGTGCCCATCAAAAGGCAACTGGATAAAAATGTAGCAGTACATATATGCAATGGAATACTACTCAGCCATATAAAAGAATGAAATCTTACCATTTGCAACAGCATTGATGGACCTAGAGGGTATTACATTAAGTGAAATAAGTCAGTCAGAGAAATACAAATACCATATGATTTCATTTATATGTGGAATCTAAGGAACAAAATATACAAACAAAATTGAAACACATTTATCGACACAGAACTGGCTAAAGGTTGCCAGGGGAGGGGGCTGGGAACCTGGGTGAATATGTAAGAAGTACAAATTGGTAGTTACAAAACAGCCACAAAGATGTAAAGTACCACATAGGGAATATAGTCAATAATGTTGTAATAACTATATATGGTACCAGGTGGGTACTGTAAATATCAGGGGAACACTTTGTAAAGTATATGATCATCTAATCACTATGCTATACCTGAAACTAATACAAAAGAGTATTCAATGTAGCCTGGCCAGACATGGCTCAGTGGTTGAGCATCGACCTAGGATCCAGGCGATCAGGGTTTGATTCCCAGTCAGGGCACATGCCCTCGTTGTGGGCTGCAGCTGATCAATGACTTTCTCATCATTGATGTTTCTATCTCTCTCTCTCCCTCTCTTTTCCTCTCTCTGAAATCAATAAAGATATATTTTTAAAAATATTCAATGTAAACTGTAAGTGAAAAATAAAATTTTTAAATAATAAATAAAATTAATGAAATCAAATATACATCATTTATTTCAATATTGGTTTAACATTTATTTATGCTTTAATTCCAAAGTCCAGTTCTAAATTCAATACTAATGGTTGTTATAAGCCAAAAAATAAAATTCTGAACAAAAATAAATAGATTTAAATATATAAGGTACATTATTCACTGTGTTTATTGCAGCATGAATTCACTTTACAAATATATGAGTGATTAGCATTATATTCAACTTATGGTTTTTGTTTGTTTTTTTTATCCTCACCTGAGGAGTGAGGATATTTTTTCCATTGATTCTAGAGAGAGTGGAAGGAAGGGGGAAGGGGGAGAGAGACAGAGGAGAGTGAAACATTGATGTGAGAAAACACATCAATTGGCTGCCTCCTGCACCCACCCTGGCTGGGGGCAGGGATTGGACCTATGACCCAGGTACGCTGTGCCCTTAATTGGGAATCAAACCGGCAACCCTCTGGTATGCAGGCTGATGCTCTAACCACTTAGCATGCCAGACAGGGCAATCCATGGTAATAATCTTTGAAGCTTAATTGAGCTAAAACTAGATAGCACTATAAGTTCATCTATTTAACCAGACACACAAACACTGCAATAAACTGTTGTATGTTACAAGTGAACTGATAAATAATGGGCACTATGGTTGACTCCCTTCTTCCTAGAGTAACCAGGGGGCTCTTCAGAACCCATGACTGTTTAACATGTGGGCAGTGTAGGGCACACAGTGTTAAGCCATATGGTAAATATTGAGAAATCTGTATTTTTTACTTCTCAGAGGAAAATAATTATAAAAAATAATTTGAATATTTTCTTCCCAAACTCTCTGGCAATACAGGAAGGAAATTTCTGACCTAAACAACAGGTTTATGGGAATTACTTAGGAAAGAAGACACAACAAATTTAATTTTTTTTTTTTTCAGGTTTTGCTTCCCTGTGTGGCTAAGCACCTAGATAGTGTGATAAGCTGTGCCAACATATTTCCAGATCTGCATACTGCATATATTTTGGAAGTCACATGTGCAAAAGTTGAACATACTCTGATGTTCAATGTTAAAGGGATTTACTCACCCACGTGCTCAAAAGTCAAATATACTCTGATATTTAATGTTTAAAGAATTTATTAAATCAAAATAGTTACTTTCCCAGAAAAGCACAGTTTGAAATTTAGAATAAGAAGAAATATGAAAATTTACTTTGGTCTAAGATTTAGTCATCCCGAAATATCCACAAGTCTGACTCATGGCAAGAAGCGTTTTGTAGATATTCCATAACAAATTCATTTTTAAGAAACATCCTATTCAGCCAGATGGTGTGGCTCAGTAGTTGAGCAGTGATCCATGAACATCATTCAGTTCGATTCCCGGTCAGGGCACATGCCCAGGTTGTAGGCTTGATTCCCAGTAGGGGTCGTGCAGGAGGCAGGCGATCGATGTTTCTCTTTCATCAATGTTTCTCTCTATCCCTCTCCTTTCTTCTCACTCTAAAATCAATAAAACACTTTTAAAAAATAGAAACATCACATTCAAAAGCTTGATCAAGCTTATATTTGGATCCTCAGATTATTAACTTTTGCTAGTCTAAATAAAATGTACAGAACACATTTTTTGTCTGTTCACTTAGTCTACAAATTACTAACAAAAGTTTTCTTTTCAGAAATAGAAAAAAAAGTCATTTTTTTCTTTCAATTTCAAATGAAATAAATACTAAGAATAAAACCTTTGAAAATATAAACAGCAGTGTCTCAGAGGCTCTTGAAATAAACACTTAAAATGAGCATCAAGCAACAAGCATAAACTTGGGGGTGGTGATAGGAGGAGATAAGAGAATCAGAGAATGTCAAGCTCAGAAGGAACCTTCAAGGACATCTAAGCCAGTCATCCTTTTGAAGTCTGAATCCTTTCTACATCAAGCCTACAGTTCATTAAGTCAACCTACTGATTGATCAAGAGTTCACTGTTCATTAGGATAGCCAATTCCTTCTTAGAACAGTAGAAAACTTTTCCTTATGTTGAGCTAAAACATGCGTCTTTATCACCTTCCCTCCCTGGCCATCCAGAACAAGTCCAATTTTTTCCCTTTAGAGCTTTTCCTATAGAATAAACCATCAAAAATGGTAGTTAATCTGATGAAGTCTTCTCATTTACATCCCATGATCTTTCAATTATGATCTTAAACTAATAATTCTAGTCTTACTACAGTCCTGGCTAATATTCAATTTGTTACTATTTCTCAAAGCAGGGAACCCATAAAAGAACACTATATTGCTAGGCATGGCTCAAACTGGAAAGAGCAGAGCAGAACTTTCCTTTCCTATTCTAGATACTACACATCTATTCCTGCAGCCCGAGATTACACTTACTGTTTTCATGGCTTTGTCACACATATTAATTCAAACTGAACTTTATGTTGCGTAAAACTTTGGAGCCTTAGTTATTAATTTACTCAATAAATACTTATGGGATGCTACTACAAGGATATTATAATACTAGGAAGAGTATGAGAAATCAGTGAGGTAAAACTGAAAGAGGCAAGACCCTTTATCCAGCCATAGCTGTGTGGCAAGAACACTTGTCAGTTCCAAAGCACACAGATGGGCCTTCAGCCAGAAATTTAGAACACCAGCACTCCAGGTTATCCAGCTACCTTCCAAACACCTACTCAGAGAAGAAATGTTTAAGGAAGATCTGTAAAGGCCTTATAAATTCAATCCTTGGACCTGGAGAATATTATGCTAAGTGAAATAAGCCAGTCAAAGAAAGACAAATACATATCATCTCACTTATATGTGGAAGCTATGAACAAAATAAACTGATGAACAAAATAAAACCAGAGGCATGGAAGCATGGAACAAACTGACAGCTTTCAGAGGTGAAGAGATTAGCCAAAGAACATATATACATAGTTCTTGGACAAAGACAACAAACAGTATGGTGATGACCAGAGGGAATGGGGGGTGGGGGATGGATAGAGGTGGGCAAAGGGGAGAAAATGGGGACATCTGTGTCAATAAGAAACATAAAGTTATAAAAAAAAATCACCTTCAGTAAGATGCATTTAATGCTTTGTCCTTATGTTTGACAGAAGATTGTTCTAAGAGACAATCATGTGAAACTCACAGCTGCAGTGTTGTTCTAAAACTGAGGATACTGTTCATTTTGTTACTCAGTCCCTTTCACTGATAGGAAAGGCTTTTTTTTCCTCTGAGAAATGAGATGTTTCTACAGTTCTAAATAGGTAAATCATCAGAATAGTTTTATACTTTTTTTAAAAAATGTTAAGTTTTAGAGAGAGAAAGGTGAGTCTGTAAGAAATAACAAGAAAAAAATGTTATTTGATACATGAACAGCAAGAAATCTTTGTATTTTCTGCTTCAAAATGACTCAAAGGGGTCCATGAGAGCAAGACAGAAAATTCTAATTGGGTCTTATTAAGGGCAGACTGTTAATTAACTTAAAATTGTTATTCATTTGCCCCTATGTTTGCCCTTGTTCTGGGGTGACCTGCGAGAGACGGCCACCAGAGTTTGTGTTTGAATTTTGGAGCCTTTATTAGCTGGACAGAGGCTACAGTTGCAGCGTCTCACTCATGTAAGAGCCAAACTGCAGTCCTGACCCTTAGTTCTACCCTCATTTTATACTCAGTAACCACAAAGGCACTGCAGTAAAGGGGTTTCCAAGAATTTGTTAGGTTGTCAGCTTTTGGTACAGGAAACAAGGGGGGATCTTTAGCAACACAAAAAGGGGTGATTTAAACACAGTATTTTACAATGAGTAATGGCGTTATGCTTGGCAGAAGTGTGACTGGTTTGTTCTTTCTATAGGAACTCAGGGGGAGTGGTAATTATTGGGCTAGCGTGTTGGGCCTTGTCCTGTACAATAGGGATCTTGTTCTACCTTTACTGTTAGTTCCTTAGGTATATTCTTCTGGCCATGGTGGCCAGAACACCCTTCCCAAATAATCTGCCCCAATAACTTATTTTCCCCAATGACAAAGGTTCTAAGATCTGATCAACCTAAGAACTATCTGGACAACTTGTTTTAAAATTTTGCATTTTTAAATAAATTCCCCATGTAATTGGGATGCAAGTGAACCACAGAACACATTTTAAGAACATTCTTCCTGGATCATTGTTTCAACTCTGTCACTCATTCCTGGGCTCTCTGCTGTCTCTCTAGTTCCTTTTTTTGTTTGTTTCTTTTTGTTTAAAATATTACAAATGTCCCTTTTTCTTCCCAATGAGCAATTCCACCCCATCCCATCCCTCTCCCCAGTCCCTCTCCCCACCCTGTGTCCATGGGTTACGCATATATGCATATACATTTTTTGGTTAATGTCTCCTCCTCTACCCACCCACCCTCCTCCAACCCTCTGACATTCATCAGTCTGATCTATGTTTCCATGTCATTTAATCTATTTTGTTCATCAGTTTAAGTTCTAGTTCCTTTTTAAGGCCTAGTGACCATAGGTAGCTAGAGTATCTTACTAAGGGTCCTACTAAAGCAGAGCAAATGAAAGGACTATGTCCCTGTTCTTATGTAGCACAACACATTCATTTTAGTACATACTAGTGTTGATAATCATGATTACAAAAGCACTTTGATGGTCAGGTTGAGATCAGCCACTTATTTTGACTCTCCTGAGAAATGAGAGTTTAAAATGTGTTAAAATGGGTCCAGATCACAATCAGATGAAACTGTGAAGAGCACTGTATGGGACTTTTTCTCAATTGAACCAGTTGCAATCATTTTTCAAATATCACCTATTCCACTTTTAAAATAAACAACTTCCATTTGAATAGAAAATCTGGCAATCTCCTTGAGTAAAATTATTCTTCCAGAATGTAAGATCTTTTTATGATGTTTTAAATTATTTACAAAGATTTTTAATTCAAACAATACCACTTTTAGAATATCTATAGACAAGTAGCCTGTTGTCATAGTGGACTCAGGGAATAGATTTATAAATAATCAAAATATTACTGGCAGGAATAAAGAAACTTGGTTGTTGCTCTCCAGCATACCATTTCATAGATAAGTAAATCATTTCATGAAACAGAAAATGATGTTATACCAGAAGGTTCTCTACCTAGAATATCTATATGATTTAGCAAAAGAAATAGATTTTAAAACTAAAAGTGACTAATCACTTACAATACAGCAACTGAAAATTCTCAATAAATGTCTACATAAAAGGCTCAAATATTCATTCAAATTTCCAAGGTCAATTTAAAAGTCACCACTTCCTAGGTATTGGTTATCTATAAAAACTTTAGCCCAATACATTCTATCATGTCTAAATTGAATCTAGATAAAAAGCATTATCAAATGAATAAGCTGAGATAGCTAAAGCAGAAATTCAAGGTTTGAAAAATGAGTCATTTTACTCAGAAAATGGCCAGATAGAAATTTGATATCTTTGGATTAAAGGGAAATCAAGCTAAGACAAGTTTGGGAAAAATTCACTCTATTTGCATTTTCTAGCTGGTATGTTTTTTAATTTTATAAATGCTATGCTCTCTGTCTCCATGGTTACCAGCTTTTAATTATAATGAGCACCTGATACACAGAGAAATTAATATTTCCTTATAAACTGCATATACTAAAGTGTTAATAACCTCTCTATACTTTTGTAGTAACTAGTTTAAGTTTTCTACCTCTAAGTAAAGATTTTCAAAAGGTTCTTTTGAATTTCTTTTTGAATTTTGTGTATTATATGGACTTCAGTGGTTATATGATAGTTGAAATTTGCCAACACATCACAATGAATGTTCTTTGTCATGTGACATCTATGTCTATCAGTCAGTTCTTTAATATTAACATCTGTACTTCTGAGCCTGGGTCAGACATACTTTAATTTTAAAAAAAAACACATTTTGTACATATTTATTATATTTATTAAATAGAAGTCAAAATCAATTGACAAATTAGTGAAACTGGTAATCACTCATCCACCAAAGTAGGGCCTGGAGGAAAGTATATAAACACCATCAAATCCTCGGTGACTCACCATGGTTAAGTCTTCCAAGTACCTTGTTTAAAAAAACAAGACAAAAAAATTAAAATGGCATTTGATCCTGTGGGAATTTTCCATATAAAAGTATATGGGCATGGTGAAGGCCTGGGATGGGGAGTAGACGAGGGGTGGATGAGGTCAATGGGAAAAAAAGGGGACATCTGTAATATTCAACAATAAAGATAAATTTTTAAAAAAGATATGGGCAATGATTAAGAGTATAGACTCTGTCAGACTTCCTGGGTTCATATCCTGACTCTACCACTCATTTGTTATATAACCTTGAATAAATTACTTAATTATGCCTCAGTTTCCTCATCTATAACATGAGATGGTAATAGTATCTATTTCACAAGATTATTTTAAGGAATAAAGGGACTTATATTAATGTGTAGAATAGCTCCTGACACTGTTTAAGTGTCTGTTAAATATAAATCGATCAATCAATCTTACCCTATATATCATGAAACCATTTTGTTAAGAAATTTTTTCCATAATAAATATTTGTTCACCATTCTATGAGGCAAATAATCCTGACTTTAGATTTCCTTGTGCAGCACTTAAGTATTACCTGATCAGCTAGTCTCATGTCTCTCAGAGTCCTATATACTGACCACATTAGATATTTCATCTGTCTCTTCATCTAATCTGCATTGGGAATTTTATGACGATTGGTGATTTTCTCACTAGAAGTGAGAAAACTTAAGCTTCATGAACTTAGATGATTTGCCCAGATTCACAGTTAGTAAGTAGCAGAGCTGAATTTTGGGCCAAGTGATGACATCTCCAAGGACAATGTTCTTAATCCATTCATTACCATAGATAAAGCATTATATAAAACATAATGTTACAACTTTTCAAAACTATAAATTTGTTCCATCCAAGCATTCTTAACCTGTTCCTGGAATCCCAGCAATGTAAGAAAATTTGAATCTCTTAATACGTGTGGGTGAAGTTCCTCTATATCTCTGGACACCACAGGCTTTCGTAAGTGATTGATTCTCACAGATTACTGAGGTTCACTGGTGGAAGTCTGGGCCATATCTGCAATAGGCTCTATCTAGATGGTGCCTGGAGCCATGCCAAAAATGACCTTTTGCATCTTGCCCATATACCGCTGCGAAATGCTGGCAGCAGAGTGTTCTGTCTTAGCAGGTATTTTTTTCTGCAATAGCAGAATAGCTCGAGACAGTGTGACCTATCCCATCCTGTTAACCTAATGATTAGTTAGCTCTAATGTTATAATATCAGTGATGAATGTCCTATTATTGATGGGGAATGCTGACTAACTCTAGGTTGGTCTTTTATAATTGTGAAGCTCCAGTAAAACGTCTCCACTCACTTGGCTTGGCACAACTGTAAGGGTTTTATGAATCCTCTGACACACACTAGTCACTGCAAAATCCTGATATCTGCCTATCTTGCCTACTCTGACGGATCCCAGAAGTGCCTTCTTTCAGGGACTAGCGATGACCCACCTCTAATGGTTATAAAATAAGCAGAAGCCACTTCTCCATTTTTCTCTGAAAACATTTCTTGGTAACAACTGACCTAAGAAAATTTACCCTCTACTGCTCAAGTAAGTGACTAAGGTAATGTTCTTTGTTTCTGAGTATTATTGGCTAACAGTGATCTCTATTTAAGTAAAGGATGGTGTAGGTTTAGGTCCTCTTAAATTGTAAGATTAAATTCTAGATTCAATAACCTTAGACTCCTAACACCAAAAGAAGAACTATACAGAAGCCTGCAGAAGCATTCAGACAGTGTGTGTGTGTGGGGGGAGGGGTGAAATATGGCAGTGCTTCCGAAGAACTGTGGTTCGTGTTGCTACCAGAGATGTTCATAGGCAGAACTTGCAGTTGGCAAATGCACGCACGGCACAGAAGAAGCTGTTTTTCTCTCTAGCACTGCTATGGAAATAACTGTCAATTTTAGAAAAGGAATTATACATGTACAATATGGCAGTTATTGTCAGGAGGTCAGTGATCTAAACAAAATATCTAAATCTGAGTTACATCTAAAAAATCATAGTTCATTAAGATGGTTTGCAAGCACATTAGGAAGCAAGTTCAGGTCAAAAAGAGTGGAGGAGATCATTATATTCATTGTATTCCAGAAATTCATTCCTGCCAATACATCACTTAGTACTAATAATCCCTGGGGTGACATTTCCGATGACAATATACATCATAAACGAATGAAAACTATTTATATGATTCTTGAATTGTAAGTCAAAGATAAACTTTAAAAAGAAACATGATTTTTTTGAAGATATCTATCAAGCTAGAGTTTCTTCAACTACAGAATACTAGCAAATGAGTTCTAAGTAAGAGTTGTGAAAAAAATGTTTATCCTTTTCAGACAGTGGACAGACTGAAGCCCAGGAGGTAAGGTAAAAATCTTGGCACCATATTCAACACTATGCTGATTACCATCTCTTAGGGGTAATAAAAAAGTATTTTCTTCTGTCCTACAAGCTCTACAATTAATTCTCCCATAACAATCTATCAAAAGTAATATATTCCTCTGAGCCCATAGTCTCAATTCTTATAACTTTTTTTTTTTTTTTTTTAGCAATGCTTCTAACACTGCCTTTCCCTTTGCTGCAATTTATGGAAAAAGAAGTGCAGTTGCAGACTAGCTGTTATAACTAGAAAGAGAATTCAAAAGAAATTAAGGCTGTTTGTTTCTTTGTTGGTTTTTGTTGTGGTGGCCCTAGAGTTCATTCCAACTAAATTATTTCCTGAAGCTATTCACCCATATCTAGAGCCTCTCAAACATATTTTCAAAACCCTTTGGACTCAATATGATGAATCAGTGATGTGACACTAGCTGAATAGAGAATATGTTTTAAACATAAGCATAACCACCATTGGGTATAAATAGTTAAATAGTAAAATCTGATTAAGGCAAAAACTAGATGATGTTCTACCAAAACTACTTAGGCTTTCAAGTAATAGGGGAGTGTTTCCCAGTAAGTCTTTAACTTGAAGCCTAGGACACCTAAAATTTCTCTGCATTCAAGGGTTTCACAAGCACTTTCTATTTATCATGTTTGTCTGCAAAAGAGCACATTTACAGTGGAGAGATGCCACATCCTGGCAAACCCATATTTTATGGATTTGGTTAACAGCAAATGATAATAATAGCTAATATTTAATGAGGGCTTTCTACATGCCAACCATTAATTCCAGGAATTAACTTATTTAATCCTTATAATATGCATATGAAATAATATTAATAGCTCATTTTATAGATGAATAAGGTGAGATTTAGAATAGTTTACTAACATCTCTTGTCATACAGTTAGTAAGCAGCAGAGCTAGTATTCTAATCAATCTGTCTGACCCTAGATAGCCTAACTCTTAGTCACTAACCAGAGAACAGAAATACAAATAAGGGGGAATTGATAAGTATTGGTCACTTTAGAAACATTTCACTTAATCTTTACACAATACATTCTGTAAAAGGAAACTAAGTCTCAGAGAGATTAACTACCAATTCCACAAAGTTAGCAAGAGGAAAAGCTAGTATTCTATATACTACAGCACACCACCTCTCTACAGCTCAAAGACTAAACTGAATGGCAAATACAGAAGCAGAGATCTTACTTCAATTTTTATTTAAGTACTGATATAAGAAAGTCACCAGTGGAACCTGTCTAGAAGGGATGCTGATAGGATACAGAAAGCCTCTGTAGGTAATGTAAAACCAGCACAAGCAAAGAGCAGTAAGATCTAAATCATTAAGACATTACAGTGTTAGGGTGCTTGTGTGTATACCCATAGCACATGTGTAACTAAAGGGAGAAAAAGGAAGTTCGGCTACCTGCCACAATGAAAACCAAACTCATGAGATAGGTGCTGGTGCAAAAGGAAAGAGGTTTCATTCAGGAGCTACATGACCTAGGAGAATGGCAGATTTCTGTCTTAAAGACCAATCTCTCTTCCTGCTCAAGCCTGCCATTCTTATAGGGACAGAGAGGAGAAGACTTTTTTTCTGTTATCTTGCTAGCTTTCAGCATGCTCAGGGCCCTGTCCATTCATATGTCTAGCTTTTGGCAGGCTCAGTATAAGCCGCCATCTTGGCCGATGGGGGTGACTCCCTGGTGCTTCACTGACTGTCTACGGTAACATGTGGGAAGTGTTTGCTGTTTGGTTCCATTCTGTTTTTAATTACTCCTTTTACTTTCTTGATAAAATCTTGAGTGACTCTCAACTAGGGACAGTATCCACTACCAAAGAGTGTTTGTCAATGTGTGAGGGCAGCTGTCTTCATGATTGGGGCATCCTATTGGCATTTATTGAATATGGGCTAGAGACACCAAACACCCCACAATATTGTGTCTGCACAACAAAGCACTGTCCCACCAAAAATGCCAATACCGCTCATCCAACATTAGTACTTGAAAGGACCTGTTCAGGAATTGTAAAGAAAAAATACACGATCCAGGTCTTATACTAACTTCATTCATTCATTCATTTTTTATTTATTTATTTTTAAGTTCATTGATTACAGAGAGAGAGGAAGGGAGAAAAATAGAGAGAGAGAGAGAGAGAGAGAGAGAGAGAGAGGGAGAGAGAGAGAGAAACTTATCAAACCCACAACCCTGGTGTATTGGGATGATGCTCTAACCAACTGAGCTACCCTGCCAGGGAAAACATTCATTCGCTTTTTCACAAAATACCTACAAAGTATGTACTGTGCTAAGTACTGTTCTAGTAGCTGGGAAATCAGTATAATAAAATAGGAACATTTCCAGCCCATCATGAAATTTTCATGTTAGTTTATTTGTTTACCTACTACACAAATACACAAATACATACATAATTTTAGTCAGTGATAGACGCTATGTGAAAAAAAAATAAGGCAGGAAAGTGAACAGAGAGTAAGAGAGATATATTTTTGCAAGGCGTACAGGAAAGGAGGTGACACTTGAGCAGAGCCCTAAATGATGTTGAGAAAAACAGCCATGCAAAAGTCTGTAGGAAAAGTATTACTAGCAGAGAGAACAGCATGAGCAAAGTCAATAGGGAACGACAAAATTTGCATGTTTGAGAAACAGCAATAAAGTTTGATTGGAATGGAATGAGCATGGGTGAGTAGTGGGTTGACATCAGAGAGGCAGGCAGAGGCCAGAATGTTTAGAGCTTTGTGGGTCTTGATAAGGAGTTTGGAATTCTTCTCAATGTGATGGAACTGGAGAGTTTTAAGCACAGGAATACATAATCAGATTTTTAAAAAAATCACTAGACTAGCAAAAAGAAAAAACTGAGAACTAGGATACCATGGCACTAGGGAAACTAGCTAGGACTGTAATAAAGCACACAAAAGTATGTATAACAAGACCTTTGCTAAATTGCCTGATTGGGGTGGGTGCTGGTTGGGTAATTTAGCCAATTTTATTTTAAAACTATGAGGGCCCAAAATATCTCTGTACAAACTTCTGCCACCCTTTTTTCAGATGGGCCAGGTCATGAACTGATTTCTTAATAATGTAAAAAAAAAAAGAAAAGAAAAAAAAAAAAGGCATTTTACCACTTAAAGCCTCTTCAAACTTAAAACCAAATCATTATCTTCAGTGTTATCACACCTAGAAACAGGTAGGTCTGTAATAACACTAACTTTAGAATAGTCTCTGCTGACTGAAATAAACATAGGGAAACATTAAATCCCCAAAATAGAATACGCGAGAATATTTTGGAAGCCATAAAAAATAACTCCTATTTCAAATATAATTGATTATAAAGGTACAAATCTAAAAGTAGATCAAGCAAACCAGGCAAAGACAGAACTTGCTAAAATAATTGTTTCAAGAAGCAATGCAGACAATAAGACAAGGATCTCAAGGTCTGGGCAGTTCTTACTAAATGCTATTCTTGCTAAATGTTAAAATGTAGCACAGTATTTTACAAATGTAACTAAGCAGGATGAGCTTGAAAGGAACTCAGCCCATAAATGTAGCCAACTGCAAAGACAAAATCAACATGTAATTGACCAAATAGTGTATATAAGCAATGGCTAAGCCTCCTTTTGGGAGACAGAGCTGTGGATGTGAATCCCATCTGCACTACCTGTTGCAAGTAAAATACCCACCATTCATCAACCATGTCTGGGTCTTGCCTAGTGCACCCCAAACAGCAAACTCCTTGAGTTTGGTAACATTATTGTATAGTTATGCTCAGCCTTTCAATTTGCAAGACACCTTGGTTTGGCACTTCTTTGTCTCTCATAAAATCTTCTTGGCATATTTATTTATTATTAGCCAAATAATTGTTGGCCAACATTACTGAGCACTTTCTGAAGTGTGTTGAGATAGGAATATAAAGTTTTGCTGTCAGTCTAGAGAGATTAGTAATACGTAAGAAAAAGATAACAATACAAGATTACGTGGGCATTGTACTGAATGTATCTGCTGTATCTGAGAGACTGAGACTTTCAAATAGGGCAGGTGACTTCATCCCTAACCCACATCATTAACAACTCACAATCTGAGGGTATCAAATAAGTTGTGGAGCCAGTAAATGAGTTAAGAAGACTCGGTGACTAGAAAGCTACAGTAAGGACTTCACAGATATTTGACTCAGGAAGGGTTATAACTTACATTTGCAAATAGTTCATTCTTATGATTTCAAAAAAGTTAGAAGCCGCTAGTTTAAAAGCACACGAAACAGATGGCTCTGCTCGGTAATTTCTTCTTCCTGTTGCCTTCACTTCAGTAAAAAACAGTTGCTGTCAGTTTTTGTTCTTACTTTTAAGAAGCTTTAGTACAAATACACTAAACCACTTTACCTGTAAAACATTGGGATGTGTGCGGTAAAGCCCCGTGAACTCCTTCTTCTTCTTCCCGGGTAGAGCGTGGCCATCACCCCACAGCCAGTCAGAGGGGAGCGCCCTGGTGCATCCTGGGAGTCGTAGGCAGCGGGGATTGTGGGAAGCGTAGTTTAGCCACGCCGCCCTCCTCGCCGTTCCTGTAATGGCTGCTTCCCGGAAGGTAAGGTAAGAGCTCTCTCTAAAGGGTACTTAAGAGTGCCCCATTTTATGTGTAAAACAGGCGCAAATTTGCACCCTGCCGGGCCAAAGCAGTGATTCTTTTTAAAATCTTACTATTAAATACTGGAACGAATTTGTCTCTCTCTTCGATTTATTTTTAGTTTATCCTGTATGGGCGAACTAACCAACCTTAAGTCTCCTACCCCTGCTTGAACAAACTATTTTCTGTAGTTATTACTCATTCCTTCCCCTTCCGTACAACTTCCCTGCTCTGCACTGCCTATAGCTGCCCACTTAAAATATTAATAATAATGAATAATTTTTAAATCTTCCCACCCTATTCTGATAATAGGCGCTGTCACGCGGAACCGCTTAGCCTCAGCATTCCGAGCTCCAGGAAGGGAGTTGAATTGCAAGTCAGATAGAATTATACATATATCGTTTCTTTGGTAAGTCTTACTAATTCCCCACAACTTCAGAGTTTTATGTTGTGACTTTTACCAGATTTGTCTGCATTTCTTAGATGGGAGAGACCCTATGAAAGTGTAATTTTTACTCCCAAGGATATTTTAAATTTCCAAGTGAGTGCTTTGTGCATTTTCTGTTCTTAATTATGTTCTGCCGTTCAGTTTGTTTGGTTGATTTACATGATGTTGGCATTATAGAATATGGAATAATCGCTGGAATCAATTACGAGAAGGGGAGATTAGCCGCAAATGATCATCTTTAAGTACCTCAGTTTTTTTCACGGTAAAATGAGACGTGTCTGAAATTTAAATTTAAAAGGTTATATATACTGTTTGTCATGTATTCATATTGTCATTTGAAAGGGTAGGAATTTTAATGGTTCCTTTTTGTTTCCATCTTTAATTTCTAGAAACCTTCAGCACTCAAGGTCCAGCCATCTCAAGGTCGAGCCATCTCAAGGTCCGGACATCATGACCTCAGTTTTAGCACAATTGTTGGTAGTCCTCATCTCACTGCTTTTGGTGCTGCCTGTTGCTGAAGCAGTAGAAGCTGGAGATGCAATCGCTCTCTTTTTAGCTGTGGTTCTCTGCATTACAGGTTTTTGTGCTTGTTTGGGGGTATATGCACGAAAGAGAAATGGAGAGGTGTGACTTTGAAGGGCCTCCTGAATCAAACCTTGCCCTGAAAAGCTCAGGTTAAAAACTGAGCTTTAATGTCTGAAAGTTCCCAAGAAACAGTAATAGGGTAATTTTACATATAAATGGGAATAAACTGATATATGTTAAATGGAAAAAAAAATTTTTTTCACAACAAATAATGCACTGAAAAATGCAGTCTGTAATTTATTTACTAGTTAGAAAGGTCAAAGAAGATGGCTAAAATTTGCATAAATAATATTTAATAATCTCAGAATTCTCAAAGCACATGAAATTAGAAGAAGGAAACTCTTGCCCGGAATCCTATGAAGCAGTCACTATTCGGTTGTAATTACTGCCTCCTGCATTGTTGAGGAGTCTTTTCTCTATATTTTTATTAGCTTTTTGTTTTGTATCTCTCAACTTAGTATTGTACTTGGATATTAGATATCAAATATAGTCAGTCAAAACCTAAAACTTTTATTTCTTTGGAGGAAAAAATGTATTCAGTGTATCTAACATTGAAATGGAGAACAGATGTAATGTATAAAAAATACTTTGTGTTGACATTGAAATAGAGAAGACATTTAATGTAAAAATTAAAAGCCTTTATACTGAGTAACAGCCCCGTGGTAAGAAATACTGTATTAAAGATAAACCCATTATGTTATAAGTAAATATATGGTCTATTTTTGTTTACTTTAAGCTATTATTTTTCTTTATGTGGACTTTTATAAAAGCTAAGTGAGAAGAGCAGGATGCTTTACCTTAAGTGGCCACACTAGCTTATAGAGACACAATTGGTGAACAATGAGAAATGGGCATAATCAAGGTCCTTGGTAGAGAATCCACAGATACAGAAAGAAAACGTAGTGGCTTATACTGATTTACACACCAACTTGATGAGACATACCCTCTCTGACCTTGCTACTTAAAGTTTTCCCAAACCAGCAATATTACCTGGGGACTTGTTATAAATGCAGAATCTCAGGCCTCATCCAGATCAGTTGGATCAGAATCTGCATTTGTTTTAGAGTCCAGGATAATTTGTATACACATTTAAGTTTTAGAAGACTGATCTAACCTGTTTGATCAGTAATCACCCAGTACACTTGATAAAACTCAGATTCCGAGGTCCATCTCCCAGTTGTGTTGGAATCATTGTAGGTTGGAACCTGGGATTCTATGTTTAACAAGGGCACCCAGTGATGCTTTTGATTTTGTAGTTGCAACCAGCATGGAATTATCTCAGTAAATCAAACTATTTTCGTTCTTACGGAAGCAGATAGTCAAGTTTTTTCCTAAAATAATGCATTATCTAGTCTCTAGTTCTCCAGGTGACATTGGGAGCCCTAATTTTGGTCAGAAAACAGCAGCAACCTAAGATTCTGTTTACAGTGCATTTCTGTAGGTATGAGCTGACCTGGCAAATGAGGGATTTGATGGAGGGTACAAAGTGAGGGACAGACATGCTATAAAAACTGAATGGATCTGTTTTTGTCATAGCTGTTTTGTTTTTTCACCAGAGAAAGCTCTAACATTTTTTGTTCAAATAAATTGGCAGTTATGCATTGTGTAATTATAGAACTTAATTTTACTTTTTTTTTTACAAAAGAGAAAGAAATGCAGCTTGTGGGACAGTTTATCCTGTCTTATAAACTAGCCCATTGGTGCGAATGTAGGTAGAAGCTGCTGCTTCTTGTATGTCTGAACTTAAATCACAGTGTATTAGTCATTTAGTCACATCCAGATCCTATTTTTAAAATGTTCAAAATAGGACTCCAGGCACACATTCTTTAATGAACATGTATTTCCAAAAGTGCCTAGAAGGAACTAGAAAACTGCTATTTTCCTATTTTACCCTTAAAAGTAGAGAATTATGAGGAGGCATTCGGGAATTTTAATGGATATGAATGCCTTCTGTATTTTTAGCCTCTTGTCTAAGGGATTATATGGTTTTGCCTGAAAAGTACAGGAACTCTTAGAGTGGCTCTTAACCTTTTTGGGGCCACCATTTTTCCTTTGAGAATCTGACAAAAGATATGCTCATTTTCTGAGAAAAATGCATGTACATGCTGGCATTTTTAGATTAATTTTAAGGAGTTCACAAAGCTGAAGCCCATCCAGAAATCTCAGGTTACAAATTTCTGCTCTTGTATTTCCTTTTTTTTGAGGTTTTTCCCCATTCCTGGAATTCCTTGATTTGCTCTGAAGGATGACACCTGCTGTTGGAGCAATTATAGGAAAAATGGAATTGACAAATGTCCCCGAGGTACCCAGCATAATTTGTAGTTGTCTAGTAAATGCTCTGTACATGTTAACTTGATTGAGTCCAGTTAAAAAGACAGAAGACTAATGGTTGAAATCAACAAGAAGTGCTGGCAAGTAACCTATTCTAATGCCAAAAATCAGTGCATTTCCTGCATCATTTCTCTGGCTGCTTTCAAGACTTTTTCCCTGTCCTTAATTTTCAGAAGGTTGACTGTAATGTGTCTTATTTTTGAGTTTATCCTGTTTGGGGTTTATTCAGGTTCTTAAGCCTTTAGGTTTACGTCTTTTCCCAATTTAGGTAATTTTCAGCCATTTTTTCAAATATTTTTTTTAGCACCATTTATTTCTCCTTTCCTTCTGGGACTCCAGTGACCCAATTGTTAGATCTTTTGTGACAGTCCCCCTTGTCTCCAGGGCTCAATATTGATTGATTGATTGATTGATTGATTGATTGATTGATTATAGTCATCTTTTGTTCAGATTGGGTAATTTCTAGTGTTCTATCCTCAGGTTCACTTACTCTTCTTTGTATATTTAGTGCTAAATTTTCCATTTGGCTTTTCTTTGTAACTTATTTCTTTGTTGAGACTTTCTTTTTTTTCTCTCATATGTTCCAAGCATGTTTGTAATTGTTAGTTAAGGCACTTTTATCATGGATGCTTCAAAATTCTTGTCAGATAATTATAACATCTGTATCATGTCAGCATTGACATTTTTAATTGTCTTTTCTTATTCAAGGTAGCATCTTCCTTGGTATGATGAGTGATTTTTTTCATTGATACCTGGGCATTTTGAGTATTATATTAAAAAGACTCTGGGTCTTATTTAAATCTTGAATTCTATTAGGCCTCGTCTGGTACCACTCCCTTACAGGAAGGGAAGATGCTGCCTCATTACTACTAGATAGGGGTAGAAGTCTAGAGGATACCTCATTAATGCTCTCCATGCTCCTCTGTTGACCCTGAGGGTGGGGTACCTTGTGGTAGGTGTGAATGTTCAGACTCCCCCAGTGTGGGCTCCACTGTCCTATGGCCATGTTTGAGCCCATTGGCATTTCTGGATCACCAGCATCTCTAGGACCTAGTCAGAGATTTATGAGGCAAAAAGAAAACCCAGAAAATTCACCACCATGCCTTCTGGTCTGGAGGCCCTAGGTGGTTTTCCTTTTTTTCATCTTTCATAATCTTCTTATGTTTGTTTTATATATAATGTCAGGATTTTTAGCTGCATTTGGTGGGAGAAATAGAAAAAAAAGGATGTTTACTCCATCTTCCTGGAAGCAGAAGTCTCATTTTCTGTAGAGATAAAACATCAGTAAATGATAAATTCAAAGTATTTCACTTACAGACCTTTGTCCTGTGATCTCCCACATCTTCCCTTCCTTCTTCACCCATCCAATGTATTATTTACCCAATAAACTCAACAAGGGTGTATGACTTACAAGAATTCAGGAGTGTAGATGAAGTTTAAAAAAATAGGTTCTATTCATATTTTGTCTCAGCATAGAGAGTGCAAATGGCAGCTTCTTGAAAAACTGATGTGATACCAAATGTACTAACTGAAGGAAAGCCATGTCCAGGAAGTCTCAAGCTACACATCACATGCACCTTTGTCCTCTTAGGCTTTCTAAGCTCTGCAGAGCCTTGTCAAATGCCATTTCCAACATTGGCTATAGGAAAGGTAATGTAGCTATATAGCCTGCAACACATAATGAAGGGAGGAGAATTCTCTGCATAGGAACCATCTCCCAGAGATTCACATGTCAGTCTGTGGGGGTTAAAGGCTCAAATCCAACAGACCTTGATAACCAGGCTGTACCACTTCAAATGTGATCTTAGACAAGCCATTTAACTTCTTTTAAATTTGTGTCTCCCTGTCTTCTAAATGGGGATAATAATTGTACCTACTTCATAGATAGGTAAGGAATATGTAAAATAATGAATGTGAAAAGCTTGGCATGCAGGGTGTTACTGATATTTGGAGGAGGGAGCCACTAGCATTAATTATTTAAAGAGGGCATCTTTAGAAAGTCATGCTAACAAATCCTGTATTAAATAGTTCATTATATTTTAATTTTGACATTTCCGTGTCTGTTTTTTTTTTTACCATAAGCTTACAAATTGCTGAAACTCAAAAGACATCTGTGAAGAAAAGAAAATCTGGCTTATCTAAAGTTTCCCCACGTCTTAATTTGTACCTGAGTCTCTTGAGGCAAAAAAGGGAATAACTGATTGATTCTACTTTAGTAATTCCTAATGTGTTCAACCATGAGTCTTTCCTAAGTGACATAAAGAGAGCTCAGCAGCAACTGCTCAGGTCATTTAAAAAGATGTAAGGAATTTTGTTCTGCCTATTAAAGAAAATAGCTGATCTGGTCCATATTTTACCAAGAAAAATCTCTTCTCTTTAGAAGTTATAAAGATATAAATAATACAAAATTTGTTTAATGTTTGTTCCCTATGGTGAGAAATGAAGAGGAAGCCTCTATTTTGATTTAGTAATCCCAGGCGGACATTTTATTCTTAGGTGAGAACAGGACCAAATCAATAAATATGGGGGTAGAATAGCATGTTTAAAATTTTTTTCTAATTTTTAGTAACTTAATTTTTCTAAATCATTTTTGTGATTATATAGTATACATCTAACATCTACATGCAAAAGACCAGAAAGAGATGACTACTGCAAAATACTAAAATGTGGTTTGATGTCTCATTGATTGTAATATCAGAGCTGCAATACCCTCTCATACATATTTCCAGTGAAACCATTATATGTAGGTGATTAAAATTTTGAAAATATTAATTGGCACTTGATCATCTGAAATGAAATTATGAATTTTATATACAAGAGGGTTAATTATTACTATTTTTAATCCTCACCTGAGGATATATTTTTGTTTTCTTGCTGATTTTTACAGAGAGAGGAAGGAAGAGAGAGAGAAAAAAACATCGATGTGAGAGAGAAACATTGATTGGCTACCTTCTGCACACACCCCTTCCAGGCATGTGTGTGCAGAACCAAACCCGCAACCTTTCCATACAGGACGACGCTTCAACCTACTTAGCCACACTGGCCAGAGTGAGGTTTAATTCTTTTAACAGGCTAATCATGTAGCACTTGGTTAAATTGAGATTATACATACCATATATCTCAATATTAATGAATATGATTATGCTGTGGCTAAATAGATAAGTAACATAACAGAATTTAGAAGCAGGCACAATCATCAAAAACAAACTATACCGTATTCTTTTATTTTTATTGAAAAACTTCATTGGCATTTTTTATTGAATTTATTGGTGACATTACTTAATTGAATTATTTGTTGACATTGGTTTGCAAAATGATACAGGTTTCAAGGGTACAACTCAATAAAACATTATCTGCACACTGCATCATGTGCCTATTGCCCCAAGCAAAGTCTCTTTCCATCCCTGTTTTCCCCACATTTGCCCACTAACAACTACTACCCACCTCCCTTTTCCTCTGGCTATCACCACACTATTGTGTGTCCATCTGTTTATATATATATATATATTTTCCTAATCTCTTTAACTTCTTTCATCCAGTCCACAACCCCCCTGCCTTCTGACAGGTGTCAGTCTGTTTCATGTATCCATGCCACTGTTTCTATTTGGTTCATCAGTTTATTTTGTTGATTAGATTCCACATATAAGTGAGATCATATGGTATTTGTCTTTCTCTGTCTTATTTTATTTAGCATAATATTCTCCAGGTACATTCATGCGGTTGTAAGAGGTAACATTTTCTTTTTTTTTACAGACGAGTAATATTCCATTGTGTAAATGTACCACAGCTTTTTTATCCACCATCTACTGATAGGCACTTGGCTATTGTAAATAATATTGCAATGAACGTAGGGATGCATATATTCTATCGATTTAGTGTTTCCAGTTTTTTAGGATATATTCACAGAAGTGGGATCACTGTGTCAAAAGGCAGTTCCATTTTTAATTTTTTGAGGAAACTCGATTCTGTTTTCCACAGTGGCTGCACCAGTCTGCATTCCCACCAGCAGTGCACAAGGGTGTCCTTCTACCCACATCCTCGCCAGCACTTGTTTCTTGATTTCTTGATGATAGCCATTCTTACAGGTGATATTGATACTGGACACAATGGATCCAAGGCTGCCTGTCACTACTTCAGCCAAAGTAAGCAGAGACAGGGTTGAATCATATGTCAACGTTTATTCCAATAATGCCAGCATTATGGGTAGAGCAGTCAATCACCCTGGAAATTCTGCTCTGCCTCCCCTTGCCAGTTGGCTGATTACATATGGGCAAGAGAGAAGATAACTCCATGCAGCTTCAACCTGCAAGTGTAACAGGGAAAGGGGAGAAAAAAGTCTGCAGTCTGGCCTTTAGGAGCTCAAAGTCCGATAACCAGGTGGCTAATCTAAGATGTTACAAACAGCTCAGCTTGTTCTGGGGATGGGAGAAGAATGGTCAGCATTCCTGAGGCAAACTCCCAGAGGGGGTCAGGGTCCAGGCACAACAACTAAATCAAAGCATGTCCTGTCGTTGGTCTGTTCTCAAAATGTATTTCTTTTCTGAGTAATGGACCCATAGAGGCAGCTTACCTTTTTACAGCCTCGTTTCCTCCTTCAGTTTCCCAGGGTCTGTAAGAAAACTTCTTATCTATGGTTAGTAAGGTGAATAATTATTAAACAACTGTCTCTCTATTGTTATTATGTGCCCTTCCCCACTATCAATATCTCATTTTGTTTTAAATTTGAATCTCTCTGATGATTAGTCACACTGAGAATTTTTTCATACGTCCATTGACCATCTGTATGTTGTCTTTGGAAAAGTGTTAATTTAGGTCCTTTGCCCATTTTTTAATTAGGTAGTTTGTCTCCCTTATCAGATGTTTGATTGGCAATTATGTTCTCCCATTCAGTGGGTCTCCTTTTTATTTTGTTGATGGTTTCTTTTGCTGTGCACAAAAGATTTTAAGTTTGATGCAGCACCATTTGTTTATTTTTTCCTTTGCTTCTGAGATTTTACTGCCTATGTTCTCTTCTGGGATTTTTATTTTTATTTTTGTTGACTTATATTTAAGATTTTTATCCATTTTATGTTTATTCTTATGTATAGTATAAGTTGGTGGTCTAGTATCATTTTTTTTTTTTTTTGCATGTACCTGTCCAATTTTCCCAACACCATTTAGTGAAGAGACTTATATTGTATGCTCTTGCCTCTTTTGTCAAATATTGATTAATCATAAAGGTGTGTTTATTTCTGGGCTGTCTGTTCTGTTCCATTGATCTATAGGCTGTTCTTATGCCAGTACCAGGCTGTTTTTATTACAATGGCCTTGTAGTATAGTTTGATATTAAGTAGTATGATACCTCCAACTTTGTTCTTTCTCAAGAATGCTGAGGCTATTTGGGGTCATTTTTGGTTCCACATAAATTTTTGGAATATTTGTTCTATATCTGTGAAATATGCCATTGGTATTTTAATAAGAATTGCATTGAATCCATAGATTGTTTTGGGTAGTACAGACATTTTAACTATGTTAATTCTTCCAGTCTATGAACACGGTATATATGTTTCCACTGATTTGTATCTTTCTCAGTTTCTTTAATATCCTATGATTTTTCAAGTATAGGTTTCTTCCTTGGTTTAATTTATTCCTAGATGCCTTATTTTTTTTGTAACAATAAAATGAGATGGTTTTCTTAATATCTCTTTTTGATAGTTCATTATTGCTGTATAAAAGTGCCAACAATTTCTGAATATTAATTTTGCATTCTGCTATTTTCCCAAATTCAGTTATTACACCTAGTAGTTTTTTGGTGTAGTCTTTGGGGTTTTCTATGTATAATATCATGTCATCTGCAAATAATAACAGTTTTACTTCCTCCTTTCCAATTTGGATGCATTTTATTTCTTCTTGTCTGATTGCTGTGGCTAGTGCTTCCAGCACTATATTGAATGAGAGTGGTGAAAATGGACATCCCTGTCTTGTTTGCAATCTTAAGGGAAATGCTGTTAGTTTTTACTTATATTAGTTTTTACTCACTGAGTATGATGTAGTACCCTATAAGGTCTTTATTTTGTTGATATACGATCCCACTATTCACACTTTGCTGAGAGTTTTTATCATAAATGGGTTCTGAATTTATCAAATTTTTTTTGTATCTAATGATATGATCATATGATTTTTACCCTTCATTTTGTTTATGTGGTGTGTCACATTTATTGATTTGCAAATATTGTACCAACCTTGTAACCTTTCATCCCAGGAATAAATCCCACTTGATCATGTTGTACGTTCCTTTTAATGTATTGCTGTATATGGTTTGCTAATATTTTGTTGCTAAGAACATAATATTTTAGCATCTATGTTCTTCAGGGATATTGGCCTATAATTTTCTTTCTTTGTAATGTCTTTATCTAGTTTAGGGATTACGATAATGCTCGCATCTTAAATAGAACTTAAAAGTCTTCCCTCCTCTGCAATTTTTGGGAATAGTTTGCAGAGGAAAGGTATTAGTTCTACTTTGATTTTGTTTTTGTTTGTTTAATTTATCTTTATTGTTAAAAGTATTACAGATACTTTCTGCATTGACCTCCTCCACCTTTCACCTGCCCCCAACCTCCCCTAGGCCTTCACCACACTATTGTCTGTGTCCATGGGTTATGCATGTAAGTTTTTTGTTTTGTTTTGTTTTAAAATATATCTTTATTGATTTCAGAGAGAGGAAAGGAGGGGGAGAGAGACAGATAGAAACATCAATGATGAGTCATTGATCGAGCCCACAGCTGGGGCATATGCCCTGACCGGGAATCGAACCCTATCGCCTGGATCCTAGGTCGACACTCAACCGCTGAGCCACGCCCGGCCAGGCTGCATATACGTTTTTACATTACTCTCTCCCCACCCATCACCCACACCCGCCTTTCAGTTCTTTGAAAGTTTGGTAAGATTTGCCTCTGAAGCCATCTAGTCCAGGACTTTTATTTGCTGGGAGATTTTTGATAACTGCTTCAGTTTCCTTGATTGTGACTGGCCTATTCAGGTTTTCTGATTTTTCCTGATTTAGTATTAGAAGATTTTATGTTTTTAGGAATTTCTCCATTTCGCTTTTAGTTTCTGTGTAATTATTTTCACTCTGATCTTTATTCCCTTCCTGCTGCTAACTCTGAGCTCTGTTTGTTGTTCATTTTCTAATTCTTTTAGTTGTAGAGTTAAATCGTTTATTTGAGAAATTTTTGTTTGTTTCTTTAGGTAGACCTGTAATGCTATCATCTTCCCTCTCAGGACTGCTTTAGCTGTGTTCCGTAAATTTTAGGTTGTTGTGTGTTCATTTTCAATTGTTTCCAAGTAACTTTTGATTTCTTCCTTGATCTCGTTAACCCATTCATTATTTAATAGCATGCTAATTACCCTCCATTTATTTGAATGTTTTTCAGGTATTTTTATTGTAGTTGATTTCTGGTTTAACATATTTGTAGTCAGAGAAGATGCCTGATATGATTTCAATCTTCTTTAATTTATTAAGACTTATTGTGTGTCCTAACATGTGGTCTATTTTGAGAATGTTTCCTGGGCACAGCAGAAAAATGTATATTCTATTGCTTTGGAAAAAAATTTTCTATAAATATCAATTAAAGTCGTCTAATCCAGTGTGATGTTAAAGGTTGCTGTTGCCTTGATGTTTTTTCTGGAAGGTTGAGGGGTGTTAAAATTCCCTACCATGACTGTAATGCTGTTGATCTCTCCCTTAATGTCCAACAAGATTTTCTTTATATATTTAGGTGCTTCTACAATGGGTTTATATGTTTCCAAGGGTTATATTCTCTTGTTGGATCAGTCCCTTTAGTATTATGTAGAGACCTTCTTTGTCTGTTGTTACTGACTTTTTTATGAAGTATATTTTGTCTGATGTAAGTATTGCTACCCCAGCTTATTTTTTATTTTCGTTTGCATGAAATATATTTTTCCATCCTGTCACTTTCATTCTGTGTATATCTTTTGTTCTGGAGTGGGTCTCTTACAGACAGCATATATATGGCTCATGTTTTCTTATCCATTCAGCTACCCCATATCTTTAAACTGGTTCATTTAATCCATTTGCATTTAATGTTATTATTGATAGGTACTTATTGCCATTTTATGCTTTATACCTATGTTTCTATTTCTTCTTTCTTTTTCTTTTTCTATTTTCTTCTTAAAGCATGCCCTTTAATACTTCTGCTGTACTGGCTTCATGGTAATGAACTCTTTTAGCTTTCTTTTGTCTGGGCAGCTCTTTACTTCTCAATTTTAAATGATAGCCTTGCTGAATAGATCCTTCATTGTAGGTCCTTGCTTTTTATTACTTTGAATATTTCATTACAATCCCTTCTGGCCTGAAGTATTTCTATTGAGAAATCAGCTGGCTGCCTTATGAGATCTCCTTTGTAAGCAACTAATTGTTTTTCTCTTGCTGCTTTTAATATTCTCTCTTTGTCTTTAACCTTTAAATTTTAATTATGTTGTGTCTTGGTGTGGGCCTCTTTGGATTCATTTTCATTAGGACTCTGTGCTTTCTGAACTTGTGTGACTTTATCCTTCACCATGTTAGGGAAGTTTTCAGCCATTATTTCTTCATATGTGCTGTGTATCCCTTACTAATTCTCTTTTTTTTTTTTCTGGTACTCCTCTGATGCAGATGCTGTTACACTTGATATTGTCCCAGAGGTTCCTTAGACTTTCCTCATTTTTAAAAAATTCTTTTTGATGCTCTGCCTGGGTGCTCACTGTTATACTTTCTTCTAAATTGCTGATTTGATATTCAGCTTCATCTAACCTGCTGCTCATTCCTTCTAGTGTATTCTTTATTTCAGATACTGTATTCATTTCTGTCTGGTTCTTTTTATGATTTCTATGTCTTTCTAATGCTTATTATTTCCTTTTTATATTTATTGATTTCAGAGAGAGGAAGGGAGAGGGAGAGAGAGAGCTAGAAATATCAATGAGAGTTCAATGATTGTCTGCCTCCTTCATGCCCCCTGCTGGGGATTGAGCCCACTGTCAGGAACCAGCCTGAGAAACGAACAAACCTGAGTTCCAGCGGTGGGAATGAGACAAAGTTATGGGATCAGGAGGACTGTCCTCTGACGAGGAGCAGCCCCAAATGGCTTCAACACCTTTTATTATATAGCAAGTGACAAACAATAGATAATGAAGTGAGCGCAATACACAGTAGTTCCTTCAAGGCACTTTCTGCTGCATAAACACTCTTTCAGCTTAAACACCCTGCCTCCTGCCTGAGCCCAGACGTTGGTAATTTCTTTATCTTGGCTCCTTATGGGAACTTATGGGGAGGGTCGAGTCCTTGACTCCAGACCCTCAGGAGACGTGGACCATGTCCAGAAATATCACCAGCTCCCAACAGCCCACAACCTGGGCATATTCCCTGACTGGGAGTCAAACCTTGATCTCCTGGATCATACATAGGTCAGTGCTCAACCACTACACCACACTGGCCGAACGATGCTTACTGTATGTTTTTTTAATTTCTCACTGAGATCATCCATTCTTCCCCTAAAGTTTTTGAGCATCCTTATAACCATTGTTTTAAACTCTCCATCTGGTATTTTGTTTGCTTCCATTTTATTTAATTCTTTTTCTGGGGATTTCTCTTGTTTTTTCATTTGGGACATACTTTTTGTCTCCCCATTTTGTCTCTGTGCATTAGGTAGATCTGCTATGACTCCCAAACTTGTTATGATCACTTTAAGATGAAGGTTTCTTGTTAGGCTCAGTGGCATAGTCTTCCAGATCACCTGAGCTCCATGTTCCTGGAATGTTTCTTGTGAGTTTTGTGCACCCTTCTGTTTCAGTTGAGTCTCGAATGCTGTTGACCCTTTCATGGGTAGAGTTAACCCTTCAGGCTGGTTTACTCTAAAGGTAAACCTTGATCACCTTGTATGAGTCACTGTGCCAGGGCTGCCCTGCTGAGGCATAGTTGTTCCCAGCAGGGTCTAGTGTCTGCTTGAATCCTGTTTTGGGTGTGCCACTTGTATGGCTAGTTGCATCAAGCTCTTATGTGGTCTGAAGTCCACCACTGGTTTTGTTTGTTCTGGCTTCACATTGGTGGGGTTCTGGTACAGGTCAATCTCAGACATTGTGTGTAACCAGCCTTGAACTACCTGTCTGGGGCTACCACAATATTCACTGTTTGTAACTGCATCTACTGGGTCTGGGTGTGCATGGGAGGTGCCAGTCTGTATAAAAGAGTTGGCTTCCTCAAGCTTAGAGGTGAGGGTAGATCTGTAAATGGTCCAAGGCTCCCTGAGGTCCACTTCCACCTGTCAGCTATTTTGCCTCCCTCTGAGGTTCTTCCTCCAGTGACTTCAAGAAACACTTTAAAGTGGGCCCAGGCTGGCCACTACCGACAGACCCTTCCACAGCTTGTGAGCTTGGTGTAGGGCAGGGCAACCGGCTTCAAGGAGTACAGGGTTAATGGGTCACCTACTTGGGGGCCACGTGGTCAGGCACTCAATGAGGGTAAAATAGCCCCTACTCCAGAGCCCAACCATTCAGCCTTGGCCGAGTCTCCAACACTAGCTCCCCCAGGATGAGCTTCCCACAGGTCCAGGTTGAGTGCAGCCTGCCATCCTCTGCAGGACCAAGTACAGCAGAGCAGAGCCACTGGGGCTAGGGAAGGAGAAGAGAGGGGATGACAGATCAAAAGTGTTTCCTGTTGTGCGTGGTGTTGGCCAAGTTTCCAGGAGGGGGCCCAAGTACTTTGTCAGCATCCCACACTATAGCCTCCAAGGGAGAAACACTGAATGTCCCAGCTTGGAGCATCCCTTCCTTCCTTTCATAGATCTGAGCTCAGCATGGTGGTACCACCAGGACTTTGGGGGCAGTTCCAAACAACCTCCCATTGGAAGGGGTGCTGACAAGTCTGTAGGAGGAAGGCAAGCCCTTCTTCCCCTTTCTGGATAGTGTGGGCTGAGCTCACAGGGGAGACAGGAGTGGTCCCACTGCAATGTAGCCACACAATCCAGCACTCACCTGTTGTATTCCCAGACAAAAACCTCCTTTAGAGATGACACTCTGAAAGTTCCAGCTCTGAGCAGCAGTCTGATCCCCCTGTGTGACTGAACTCAGCCAGATGGGGCCACAGAATGGTGATGCAGGCTAAGTGATTCAACAGTTTAGGGAGGGGACACTGGCTGTGCTCTCTAGGTGGGAAAGAATGGTCCCCTTTCCAAAGCTACACAATTCAATCACTGTCTAAGTCTCCACCAAGAGATTCTCCAGAAAAAGAGCACCTCAAAGGTCTCTGCTGGGTACAGCCAGCAGACCCCTTTGCAGGACCTGAGCTCGGCACACTGGTATCACCAGTAGTTGGAAGACCAGGCAGTGTACTCTCCAGGCTGGTGCTATAACAATAAGAGTGTTTGACCCTGGGAATATGGTGTATGAGTCTCTAGCAGACTCCCTCCTCTCCCAGGCAGACTGAATCCCCACTGATTTTTACCACCAGATGCTATGCAGACTCCTCTTTCCATCTTTGTTCTGGGTTGGGGATCCCTGCACGCAATTCAGATGCCCCACTCCTGGTGGAAGGGAGTCAAGATATTTCTCTGGCTTCTCAGCATCCACACATGGGTATGAGGTCCATCCTTTTCCACCTCTATGCCCTTCTTACCAGCCACTGTGGCTTCTTATGTAAATCTTTGGTTATATTTTACTTCAGCTAGTCTTTAGTTGGTTATTCAGGTTGATTGCTCTATAATTTAGCTATAAATCTGATTTCACACCTGGAGCAAGTGAATGTAGCTTCCACCTACTCTGCAGCCATCTTGGAATCTGTCTACCATGTTCTATTTTAGATAATTTGTCAGAACTACCCTTCCATTTTGACGCAAAACTAGCAGGATATTTTGATACCAACAAACATTTTCCCACTTTCACTTGTTTAATCAACATTTCAAGACATCATCAGTGCAATTTTGAAAGAAAAAACAAAACAAAACTACCAGGTGATTGACCTTGAGCCAATAATTTAACCTCCACAATTTTCATCTGCAAAATTGTTTGTTAGTAACCTATAAAAGGCTTCTTAGTGGTAGAATCTTGTGGCCCCATAAAAAGATTTTTCCTAATTTAAAAAATAATGTCTAATGTGTTAAAAATATTGTAATTATACATTTTCATTCAGCAGCATGAGGATCTGATTTTTTCTTCAAACTCCTCAGTGAAAACTGTGTAATCATTTGGTATATTTTTGGATTTCAATGCATTGAAGCAGGGGCAGCTAATTTTTTGTTCTGGATGAGTATGATTAGGGATTGAAGAAGAAAGAATAAAAAGAAACCCTAGCCCTGACACTCCCACTCACAGCAAACAGCCCATATACGAATTGATGTCAGACTGACAGTTTCCATGAACAAGCCACCTTGCAGTTTCATGTGCTCGGTGGTTGTTGTTTTTTTTTGGCACTACTGGTGACACTCAGTTGACAGACACTATCTTCCTGGTGTCAAAGACAGGTCTATGAAAGGATGCATAGCACTTTCCTCTCTCTCATACTACACATACAGTTCAGCTCTAAGTCCCATGAAATCCACCTCCAAATTTTGCCTAAAATCCACCCAGTTCTCTCCATTCTTGTGGTTCCTACCCAAGTCCAAACCACTATCGTGATGTAGATAAGATCACATATTAACCCTCTGTAATCTTTTCTAAACACAACAACCATAATGAACTTATTAAAACAATGATCCTGTTACATTTCATCTCAAAACTCTAATAGATTTATTGTTTTTATGAATTACTTTACAAGCCTTAGTAAGGTTTAACCTGTCTTTATTTCTTTTTTTAAAAAATATGTTTATTAATTTCAGAGAGAGGAAAAGAGAGGGAGAGAGAGATAGAAACATCAATGATGAGAGAGTCATTGATCTACTGCCACCTGCATGCCCCTACTGGGGATCGAGTCTGCAACCCAGGCATGTGTCCTGACTAGGAATCAAACTGTGACCTCCTGGTTTATAGGTCAATGCTCAACCACTGAGCCATGCCCAGCTGAGCTGTCCTTATTTCTTTATTTCTGTAGTCTCATCTATGTCCATGAACCTCAGCCTACTGTGCACTCTAGCTTTTGGCCATATCAAATGTTTTACTTCCTAGGAAGCATCATGTATATTCTTCCCCCCTCTCTCTCATTCTTGCCACTTCCCCTGTTTTCTAATTCTGCATGCTTTTTCCTCTGGCTGGCATAATTTTCCACAGTTCACCTGGCTTATTCCTACCTTCTTAGGCTTAAACAGCTCTTAGAATATCTTCCCTGATCTTTCCTGTCTGAGTAATGTAGCCTACTGTATACTCACACAAAATTCTTTACATCTTCTATAAGGGGCATACCACTCTGTATTTGAATTTCTATTTACCTATCTTTATCTCAACCAACCTTAACACCATCTCAGGATTCTAATCTCAGAGAGGACAGGAACTGAATCATTAATTCACCATTGTATTCCCAGTTTCTAGCACAATGCCTGGCTTCTAGATATTGCTGCTCATTCAATCTTTTGTACAATGAATATTGTGGACTGTGAGAAAGAAGACACCTACTAAAAAGGGGCCTCAGTGGCCAACTGGGCTCAAATTTAAAAATAGCAGCAACAACAAAACAAAATAAACAAGCAAACAAAAAACAGAGCCCAGCAGCTATTTCTACATAGATGTTTCATGCAATGCATGAGAAGCCTATACTGAACTACCTACCTCTGCACTCAACTGTCTGGCTGTACTGTGTTCCTGCCATCTGATCCAGCCCTTATAAAGCCATTCCTGGGATCCTGTTTTAACCAATAGGACTTTCTATTTAGAGCTGTGCAGTTATATCCCCTTCAGCTTCTTCACTGACTAATTGGAGCAGCTCTATTCTGACTAATCAGGACAGTGCTGTTTAGGTCAATCAAACTATAAGGATTCAGAGTCCACATTTGCATGAGGATAGACCAATCAGGGACCAGGAATGGTGACTTTTGTCTATATAACTCAGCTTCCCTCTGGGTCTGAGAGCATGTTTTCCCTTCCCACTGAAGGCTAAAGAATGCTAATATGACTTGGTGTCTGCACCTTAAACTAAAAACAAGAACCTCCAAAGGGAACTCCAAATTGGGATTGGATTCTTGAGACTGAGACTAAGGAGAAGGATGAAAGATAAAGTTTCCAAAAAGTAGGGAGGGTTTGGGGGTGGTTAATAACCCTAGAGTGAGACAGTCCTGTGGTGAGGCCCTTCTCAAACTAAAGAGCGCTGTACTGTCCTATTTTGTTCCACCCATTCTGCTCTGGTCCCATGGGATGTCTTTTGAGTTTTAGCTCCAGCCAGGGAAACAATCTTCATGGAAAGGGAAAGTACCCTCCCTGAGCCAGTGGGGAGCTGACTTACATAAAAGGAAGTCCCCACACCTGCCCTTAGATTAGTTTATCATAATGGAAATGAGCACTCCAAATCCTCACAATTTGATTGGACCAAAAAGCAATGTCCTGGTTGGTCAGAATAGATTCACTCTGGTCAGTGAAAATGCTGATGGGGATATAGCTGCACAGCTCTGATTAGTCAAGGAAAGCCTCAGTCCTATTGGTTGAAATAGGGTTCTAGGAACTTCTTTATATGAGCTGGCTCAGGTGCCAGAAACACTGTGCAAGCAAGAGGTCTTGTGGAGGCTCCTCCTAAAGTGTGATTTGTGTGAGAGGACCCTGTTGAGACACAGCTATTAGGATCTGCTTTTTATCTTGAGCCTACTCAGCAGCTTGAAAGGCACCAGAGGCATACAGGGAGGAATTGAATTGTCCAGCATCAGGAAGAGAGCTGGGGAGGCAACTTTCCCCCAGACTGGAGAGCTGGCAGAGGCTATTGTTCTTATGATAAGCCTTCTCCACACAGAGCTGGAAAGCAGGTG
This sequence comes from Miniopterus natalensis, assembly GCF_054644295.1. Lineage (NCBI taxonomy): Eukaryota > Metazoa > Chordata > Mammalia > Chiroptera > Miniopteridae > Miniopterus > Miniopterus natalensis. The sequence goes on from NC_142090.1 coordinate 31,221,056, forward strand.
CCATATCTCAGACTCCATCAACCTGGCTCACATTGTTTGCCCCACCCTAGTTATTCCCTTGAGACCCCACCCCACCAACATCTGGGCCCAAGCTGTTTCCAATAACTTTTACATAAAAATGGCCTCTTGGCTCATGCTTCAAATTTTTCTAAAACCTCTCAAACAAGCAGCATCTGTCCTCAGCATGCCCCATATCTCCTAAGCAGTCCCAGGCCCAGCACTAGTAGCAACTGGCCTTGGTTTATAGCTTGGCCTCTCCTGGGCACCACCAAGCCCAGCACAACTAGCAGCCATTTGCAGATCATTTTGTAGCTTATTCTCAGAGACCCTGGGCAGAACATAGGGAGCAGCTGGCCTTAGCTTGTGCTTCTTGGAGAGCCCAGAGCCGGCACACCTAGTGGAAAGCTTTAGACCATATTGAAGCATCACAGCTCTACCACCTCCACAAGGGACACACACAAGGGGCTGACCCTGCAAGCACCAGAGCCCTACTGAAGTAAGTCTTTCTCTGTGGGGTGTGCCCCTGCACAGTTAATCCTCTCATTTGTCAGAGGTTGGTGGTCAGTGGTTGCAGCCAGTCCTTGCAGCTGATCAGCCTAGGGATAAATCCCTCCCATTGACATGCCAACAGCAATGCAGGTTCAACTACAAGAAGAGGATATACAGAGCCCACACGGGGGGTAGGGGGGTTACACCTTGAATGCCCAGCTTGGGTAATTGAGGAAGCTGTGCCACTGGACCCTACAGAACACCTTCTGCATTAGACCACTCTACCAAGCCTGAGAGATGTGACAGCTCCTCCTAATACATGCAGACACAGGGAGGCTACCAAAATGAGACAAAAAAACATATCCCAGATGAAAAAACAGAACAAAACTTCAAAAAGAACTAAATAAAATGAAGACAAGCAATCTACTAGATCCAGAGTTTAAAACACTGGTTATAAAGATGCTCAGTGAACTTAGTGAGAACCTCAACATCATAAAAAAGAACCAGTCAGAAATAAGGACATGAACTGAAATGAAGAATAATTGATAGGGAATCAACAGTAGAGTAGATGAAGGTGAGAATCAAATAATTTGAAATATAAGGAAGCAAAAATTTAAAAAAATAACATCAGAACAGCCAAAAGAAAAAAGAATCCAACAAAATGAGGATAGTGTAAGATAGTCTGGGACAACTTCAAGTGTACCAACATTCGCATCATGGGAGTGCCAGAAGAAGAAGAGAAAGCAATAAGTTGAAAACCTATTTGAAAAAATGACAGAAAACTTCTCTAATTTTGTGAAGAAAATAGACATATAAGTTCAGGAAGTTCAGAGAATTCCAAACAAGATGAACCCAAGGAGGCCCACAACAAGGCACATCATAATTAAAATGCCATAGGTTAAAGACAAAGAGTCTTAAAAGCAGCAAGAGAAAAGCAGTTGGTTACCTACAAGGGAGCTCCCATAAAACCATCAGATGATTTCTCAACAGAAACTTTTCAGGCCACAAGGGATTGGCAAGAAATATTCAAAGTGATGAAAAGCAAGGACCAACAATCAAGATTACCCTGCAAAGCTATCATTTAGAATGTAAGGACAGATAAAGAACTAGACAAGAAAAAGCTAAACAAGCTCATCATCACCAAACCAGTATTATATGAAATGTAAAAGGGCCTTCTTGAAGGAGAAGAAGAAAGAAAAAGAAAAAGGTCAAAATTGGAATGAAATGGCAATAAATACATGTGTATCAACAATGGAATCTAAATAAACAAACTAGCAGAACAGAAACAGACTCATAGATACAGAGAATATTTTGAAGGTTGCCAAATGGGAAGAGACTTGAAGGGATGGGTGAACAAAGTAAAGGGATTAAGAAATACAAATTGGTTGTTACAGAATAGTCATGGGGATATAAATACAGCTTAGGGAATATAGTCAATAATATTCTAATAAGTATGTATGGTGTCAGAAGGGTGGAAAATTTATCAGGATGATCACTTAGTAAGTTATGTAAGTTCTAATCACTCAGTGTATACCTGAAACTAATATAATAATGTATGTCAACTGTAATTGAAAATGAAAGTGATTTAAAATTTAAAAAGCAAATTTCTTTCTGTGAAAAAATACATTTTCTTTTCCAAATAAATAAATAAATAAATAAATAAATAAATTTGAACCCACTTAGCCACGGGGAGGCCTTCTTGGTAGATATTTTATTTCTTAGGGTTCATATATGTAACTGAGATTTGGCCCTGCGTGAAAGAAGGCTGAATTTTTGCTCTCTATTCCATTAAATTAATCAGGTGAACCTAATAGCAATAGTTTTAAAATGTGTGTTTTGTTTTGTATTATTCTTGAAAACCCAAGGTAAAGTATATAACATAATAGGCACTCAATAAATATTAGTAGGCTGACTCAAGAACACTTTTCACATAAAAACCCAGAATGGTTTCAATGACAAAATATTTTATAGAAAAAAAATATATATAACCTAATTTGGTAGCTTCACAACAACCAATCAAAGTCAAAATAAAATTCAAATTTGTAGCATTAAAATTAAAGCTGGTCAAGAGCATTTCATGATTTTATACTAAGATGACTTGTCAATTTGCTTAACTGTCTCATTTTTCTATAGAATACTGGCATAAAATTGTTGCTACAGTGCTTGAGTGAATGGCACCAATCCTACTACAAAGAAGAGTTTCCCCTCAATTCTTGTGTCTGATAAGGAACCTACAACTCAGTTTACTCAAATGACATGACTCAGAAAATATCAGAAGGCAGGGAGAAAGAAAGGGAGGGGAAAATTATTTTTAAATTACTTAAAAGAATCCACAGGGTGGAATAGGTCATTGGGGAGAAAGGGGGCATCTATAATATTTTGAACAAAAAAATAAAATAAAATTAATAATAAATAAATATTTTAAAAAAAGAATCCATAGTCATTTTAAAGATATTTACTACAATGTAGAATTGCATGGATAAAATAAATTTTCACATGCTTTTATTTTTGGTAAAAGCAATGATAAAAGATACATATTTGTCTTATTAGGAGACTGTTGCAATGGCTTTAGTAAGAGAGAAGCTGGTTGTATTGCCAAGCATGCCACAAAGCTGGATCTGAGAAGGGGTGGATTGTTTTCTCTTCCTACCTTGCTTCTCCTATACTATTTTTTTTTCTCAAAAACAGTTTACATTCAATATTATTTTGTAATAGTTTCAGGTGTACAGCATAGTGGTTAGGTAATTATGTACTTTACAAAGTGATCCCCCCAATATTTTAAGCACCTAGTTGACACAATACATAGTTATTACAATATTACTGACTATATTCCCTATGCTGAATTTTACATCCCCATGACTATTTTGATACTACCAGTATGTACTTCTTAATCCCTTCACCTTTTTCTCCCAGGTGCCCAATCATCCTCCCCTCTGGCAACCATCAATCTGTTCTCTATATCTATAAGTCTGTTTCTATTTTGACTGGGTTTATTTTGTTCTTTAGATTCCACATATAAATGAAATTACATGGTATTTGTCTTTCTCTGTCTGATTTATTTTACTTAGCATAATACCTAGTAGGTGCATGCATGCTCTCACAAATGGTAAGATTTTATCATTATTATTATCATTATTATTATTTAAATATATCTTTATTGATATCAGAGAGAAGAAGGGGGAGAGAGAGAGAAACATCAATGATGAGAGTCATTGATTGGCTCCCTCCTCCACATCCCCTACTTGGGATTGAGCCCACAACCTGGGCATGTGCCCTGATCAGGGATTGAACCTTGATGCTCAACCGCTGAGCCATGGGCAGATTTTATTATTTTTTATAGTCAAGTAATACTGAATTGTATATATGTATCATCACATTTTATCCAGGTGTCTACTGATGAGCGTTTGGGTTGCTTCCATATTTTGGCTATTGTAAATAACACTACAATGAACATATGAGGGCATATATATATTTTTTGAATTAATGTTATGGATTTCTTCAAATATATACCTAGAAGTGGAATCACTTGAACATAAGGCAGTTCTATTTTTACTTTTTTTAGGACATTTTATACTGTTTTCTATTGTGGGTACACCAATATAAATTACCACAACAGTGTACATCACATCCTCATTAAAACTTGTTTGTTGATTTATTGATGATAACCGTTCTGAAAGGTGTGAAGTTATATCTCATAGTGCTTTTATTTTGCATTTTCTTTTTTCTAAAGGTTGCTGTGCCTATTAGGGGTCTTTTGTGGTTCCATATAAATTTTAGGACTATTTGTTCTAGTTCTGTGAAAAAAGGCCATTAGTATTTTGATAGGAATGGAATTGAATCCATAGATTACTTTGGGCAGTATGAACATTTCAATGATGTTAATTCTTCCTATTTATGAGCACTGTATATGTTTTCATTTATTTGTATGTCATTTAATTTCTTTCTTCAGTGCCTTATAATTTTCCAAGTACAGGTCTCTTAGCTCCTTGGTTAAATTTATTCCCAGGTATTTATTTTATTCTTTTATGCAATTGTAAATGAGATTGTTTTCTTTGTTTCTCAATATATAAAAATACAAGCAATTTCTGAATATTTATTTTGTAATCTCCTACTTTACTAAGTTTATTTTAGTAGTTTCTTGATGGAGTCTTTAGGGTTCTCTGTATATAGTATCATGCCATCTGCCAATGACAGTTTTACTTTATTATTTCTTTTTGGATGCCTTTTATGTATTCTTTTTGCTTGATAACTGTGGCTATGACTTCCAGTACTATGTAAAAAATAGTGGTGGAATTGGACATCCCTGTCTTGTTCCTGATAAGGGAAATGCTTTTTAATTTTCTCGCTGGGTACAATTTTAGCTGTATATTTGTCATATATGGTCTTTATTATTTTCTCAAATAATTTTCTGCATCTATTGATATGATATGATTTTTGTCTTTTATTTTGTTTGTGGTGTATCACATTAATTGATTTGCAAATATTGAGCCAACCTTCCATCCCAGGAATATGTCCCACTTGATCATGGTGTATATTTTTAATGTATTGCTGAACTCAGTTTGCTAATATATTTTTAGGAGCTTTGCATCTTCATTTATCAAGGATATTGGCCTATAATTTTCTTTTTTTATAATGTCTTTTTCTGGTTTTGGAATCAGGTAATTCTGGCCTTGTAAAATGAGTTTGGGAGTCTTCCCTTCACTTGTAATTTTTGAAATAGATGTTAATTCTTCTTCGAGTATTTAGTAAAATTCACCTGTGAAGACATCCAGTCCAGGACTTTTTTGGTTGGGAATTTTTTTATTACTGCTTCAATTTCATTGTTTGTAATTGGTATATTCAGATTTTCTGTTTCACTTTTGGAAGATTTTATGTTTCTAGGAATTTATCCATTTTGTCCAAACTGTCCAATTTATTGGCATATAATTAATTATTCATAGTTTTTCCCCTGTTTTTAATGAAGGCATTTAGAAAGGGGAAGTAAGTAGAAGAGGATGAACTTTTTTCTAATCCTTACCTGAAGACTTGCTTAGAGAGAGGAAGGAAGAGAGAGAGAAAGAAACAACAATGTGAGAGAGAAACATCTATTGGTTGCCTTCTGTACACTCCCCAACTTTGGATTTAACCCACAACCCAAGCATATGCCCTGAATGGGAATCAAACAGGCAACCTTTCAGAATATGAGACAACACTCAACCAAATGAGCCAGTCCAGCCAGGCAGTATTTTCTTACAATCCATAGTATTTCTGTGGTGTTAGTTTTAATTTCTCTTTCATTTCTGATTTTAATTATTTCAGTTTTCTGTTTTTCTTGATGAGTCTGGTTAAAGGTTTATCATTGTTTACTTTTTCACAGAATGAGTTCTAGCTTTTATTAATTTTTTTCTGTTTTTTTAGACTTTTTTTTTAAATTTACGTTCTGATCTGTATTATTTCTTTCCTTCTACTCACTTAGGGCTTTGTTTGTTGTTCTTTTTTTAGTTACTTTAGGTGTAAGATTATATTGTTTATTTGAGATTTTTTTGTTTCTTGAGGTAAGGCTGTATTGCTTTCAATATCTCTCTTAGGACTGCTTTTACTGCTTTTTTATTTTGCATCGTTGAGTTTTCATTTTCACTTGTCTCATGGTATCTTTTCATTTCTTCCTTGATATCACTGTTAAGTATAATGTTATTTAGCCTCCATGTGTTTGTGTTTTTTACTTTTATTCGTAAAATTGATATATAGTTTCATACCATTGAGGCCAGAGAAGATGCTTGATTGATTTCAGGTTGTTTTTTTGTTTTTAATTCCCTGAGACTTGTTTAGTGGCCTAATGTGGTCTTTCCTATAAAAATGTCCTAATGTGCATTACAAAAGAATTTATATTTGGCTTCTTTGTGGTGAAGTGCTCTGAAATTTTTAATTAAATTTATCTGGTCTAGTGTGTCATTTAAGGCCATATTCCTTGTGGATTTTCTGTCTGGAAGATCTATGCATTGATGTTAATGTGGTGTTAAAGTCCCCTACTGTGACTGTATTACTGTTGATCTCTCCCTTTTTGTTCATAAATATTTGCTTTATATACAGGGTGTCCCCAAAAATATGTATACACACTTTAACAGCTGATAGCTGGATTTTGAAAATGAAATTTGTTTTAATAAACACTGCCTTTATAATTATTCAAAGTGTGTGTATACATTTTTTGAGACACCCAATATTTAGGTGCTCCTATGTTGGGTGCATAAATGTTTACAAGGATTATATCCTCTCGTTGGATTGATTTTTTTATCATTATGTAATGTTCTTCTGTGTCTCTTATTATAGCCTTTTAGTCTATTTTGCTATTGCTACCCCTGCTGGGGTTTTTTTGTTTCTGTTTGCATGAAACGTTTTTTTCCATCCCTTTACTTTTAACCTCTGTGTTTTTCAATCTAAAGTGGGTCTCTTGTAGACAGAATATGTATAAGTATTATTTTCTTATTCATTCAGCTGCCCAATGTCTTTTGATTGGAACATTTAATGCATTTATATTTAAAGTAGTATTGATAGGTATGTAATTTTTCCATTTAAATTATTATGTGTCTTGGTGCAGGCCTCTTTGGGTTTACTTTGTCCTTGACTCTCTAAACTTTATAAACTTGTATGTCTTTTCTTCACCATGTTAAGGATATTTCTAGTAATAAATTTTTATGTATGTTCGGAAACCATTGCTCCCTCTCTTCTCCTTCTGGTACATCCATGATGTGATGTTGTTAAACATGGCTTTGTCCCAGAGGTTCCTTAAAGAATTCTCAATTTTTTATACTTGAATTTTTTAAATTACAGCTTACATTCAACATTATTTTTGTATTACTTCAAGTGTACAACATAATGGTTAGAAAATCATATATATTATATAGTATTTTCCTCAAATTTCAAGTACCCACCTGCTAGCATACATAGTTATTATATTAGTGACTGTATTTCCTATACTTTACATTTCTGTGACTATTTTACAACTATCAATGTGTACCTCTTAATCCCTTTATCTTTTACACACAGTCCCTTAAGCCCCTTCATTCTGGCAACAATCAGTTTGTTCTCTTGTGTCTCTGAGGCCTTTTCAATTTTGTTATTTATATTCCACATTTAAGTGAAATCGTATTTGTCTTAACTCTGACTTATTTTACTTAGTATAATATCCTGTAGGTACACCCATGCTGTAGCAAATAGCAAGATTTTCCTTTTTTATGGCCAAGTAATAATCTATTGTATATATATGTCACTCTTCTTTATCCACTCATATAATGTTAGACACTTGGATTGCTTCCATATCTTGGCTATTATAAATAATACTGCAATGAACATAAAGGTGCATATATATTCTTTCAAATTAGTGTTTTGGGTTTCTTTCAATATATGTTCAGAGGTGGAGTTGCTCAGTTAAAAGGCAGTTTGATTCTTACATTTTTTAGGACACTCCATACTGTTTTTCATAGTGGCCACACAAATCCGCATTCCCACCAATAGTACTACAGGATTTCCTTGTCTCCACATCCTCAAAAACACTTGTTATTTATTTATTTTTTGAAGATAACCATTCTGATAGCCATTGTGGTTTTAATTTACATTTCTCTGATAATTAGTGATGGCAGGCATCTTTTCATATGCCTATTGGCCATCTGTATGTCTTTCTTGGAGAAATACCTATTAGGTCCTCTGCTCATTTTTGAATTGGATTGTTGGGGGTTTTCTTGCTGTTGAGATGTATGATTTTTTTTTGTGTTGGTTTAAAATATTACAGATGTCCCTTTTTCTCCCCAGTGACCCATTTGACCCTGTCCCATCACCATCCCTAGTCCCACTCTCGACCATTGTTCTTGCCCTTGGGTTGTGCATATGTGAATATAAATCTTTGATTAATCTCCCCCACTCAACCCACTTGCCCTCCCCCATGATCTATGCTTCCGTGTTATTGAATCTATTCTGCTCATCAGTTTATTAAGTTCTTTAGATTCCACATATAAGCGAGATCATGTGATGCGTGTCTTTCTCTGATTGGCTTATTTCACTTAGCATAATATTCTCCAGGTCCATCCATCCTATCCCAAGGGTATAATATCCTTCTTCACAGCTGCATAGTATTCCATGGTATATATGTCCCACAGCTTTTTTATCCACTCACCTATTGATGGGCACTTGGGCTGTTTCCAAATCTTAGCTATTGTAAATTGTGCTGCTATGAGCATACGGGTGCATATATTCTTTCTGATTAGTGTTTTAGGATTCTTAGGATATATTCCTAGAAGTGGGATCACTGGGTCAAAAGGAAGCTCCATTTTTAATCTTTTGAGGAACCTCCATACTGTTTTCCATAGTGGTTGCACCCAGGCTGAATTCCCACTAGCGGTGTACTAGGTTTCTCCTCTCTCCACATCCTCACCAGCAGGAGTTGTTTGTTGATTTGTTGATGGTAGCCATTCTTACAGGTGTGAAGTGATACCTCATTGTGGTTTCACTTTGCATCTCTCTGATGATTAGTGAGGTTGAGCATTTTCTTCTCTGTCTCTTGGTCATCTGTACATCCTCTTTGGAGAAGTGTCTATTCAGATCCTTTGCCTATTTCTTAATTGGGTTGTTTGTCTTTCTCTAGCTGAGTATTATAAATTCTTTGTACTCTTTGGAAATTAGCCCCTTATCAGATACATCCTTGGCAAGTATGTTTTCCCAGATTGTGGGGTTCCTTTGTATTTTGAGACTGTTTTCTTTTGCTCTGAAGAAGTTTTTTAGTTTGATGTAGTCCCATATGTTTATTTTTTCTTTTGTTTCTCTTACCCTAGGAGATGTATCAGTGAAAATTCCACTATGTGGGATGTCTGTGACTTTACTGCCTATGTATTTCAGGATTTTTATGGTTTCATGACTTATGTATAAGTCTTTTATCCATTTTGAGTTTATTTTTGTGTATGGTGAAAATTGGTGGTCTAGTTTAATTTTTTTGCATGTAGCTGTCCAATTTTCCCAGCACCACTTATTGAAGAAACTGTCTTTACTCCATTGGGTGTTCTTGCCTCCTTTGTCAAATATTAACTGACCATAATGGCATGGGTCAATTGCTGGATTCTCTGTTCTGTTCCATTGATCTATATGCCTGTTGTACCAATACCAGGCTGTTTTGATTATAATGGCTTTGTAGTACAGCTTGAAGTGTGGTAATGTGATCCCTCCCACTCTGTTCTTTTTTCTCAAGATGGCTGCAGCTATTTGGGATCTTTTTTGGTTCCATATAAATTTTTGAAATGTTTGTTCTAGATCTGTAAAATATGCTGTTTGTATTTTCATAGAAATTGCATTGACTTTCTAAAATTGCTTTGGGTAGTATGGACATTTTAATGATATTAATTCTTCCAATCCATGAGCATGGTATATTTTTTCACTTGTTTATATCTTCCTATATTCCTTTTTTCAGTGTCCTGTAGTTTTCTCAGTACAGGTATTTTATATCCTTGGTTAAGTTTATTCCTAGGTGTCTTATTTTTCAGTTGCAATAGTAAATGGGATTCTTTTTTTAGTTTCTCTCTCTGAAAGTTCATTGTTAGTGTATAAGAATGCCATTGATTTCTGGATGTTGATTTTGTATCCAGCTACCTTGCCAAATTCATTTATCAAATCTAGTAGTACTTTGATGGAGTCTTTAGGGTTTTCTATGTACAGTATCATGGCATATGCAGATAATGACAGTTTTACTTCCTCCTTTCTAATTGGGATATCTTTTATGTTTTCTTCCTGTCTGATGGCTGTGGCTAGGAATTCCAATACTACGTTGAATAAGAGTGGTGAAAGTTGACATCCATTCTTGTTTCTGTTTTTAAGGGAAATTGTTTTAGTTTTTACCCATTGAGTATGATGTTGGCTGTAGGTTTGTCAGATATGGCCTTAATTATGTTGAGATATGATCCCTCTGTTCCCACTTTGCTGAGAGTTTATATCAGAAATGGGTGCTGGATTTTGTCAAATGCTTTTTCTGCATCTATTGATATGATCATATGATTTTTGTCCTTTATTTTATTTCTGTGATGTATTACATTTATTGATTTGTGGATGTTATACCAGCCTTGCATCCCCAAAATAAATCCCACTTGGTTGTGGTGTATGATCTTTTTAATTTATTGCTGAATTCAGTTTGCTAGTATTTTAGTGAGGATTTTAGCATCTATGTTCATCAGGGATATTGGCCTGTAATTTTCTTTCTTTGTAATATCTTTACCTGGTTTTGCGATGAGGATGATGCTGGCCTCATAAAAAGTGTTTTGGAGTTTTTCCTCCTCTTGAATTTTCTGAGATAGTTTGAAGAGAATTGGTGTTAATTCTTCTTTGAATGTTTGGTAAAATTCGCCTGTAAATCCATCTGGTCCTAGACTTTTATTTGTTTGGAGTTTTTTGACTACTGCTTTAATTTCATTAGTTGTTATCGGCCTCTTCAGGTTTTCTCCCTCCTTCAGCTTTGGAAGGTTGTATGCTTCCAGGAATTTGTCCATTTCCCCCATGTTGTCCAGTTTTTGGCATAGAGTTTCTCATAGCATTTTCTTACAATCCTTTGTATTTCTGTTTGGTCGGTTGTTATATTGCATCTTTCATTTCTGATTTTAGATATTTGGGTCCTCTCTCTTTGTTTCTTGGTGAGTCTGGCTAATGGTGCATCAATCTCATTTATCTTTTCAAAGAACCAGCTCTTGGTTTCATTGATATTTTTGTATCATTTTTAGTCTCTATGTCATTAATTTCTGCTCTGATCTTTATTATTTCCTTCCTTCTACTTCCTTGGGGCAAAATTGCTGTTCTCGTTCTAGTTCTTTTAGTTGTTATGTTAGATGGCTCATTAGATCTTTTTCTTATTTCTTGAGATAGGCCTGTAATTCTATGAATTTTCCTCTCATAACCGCATTTGCTGTGTCCCATAGATTTTGGATTGTTGTCTGTTCATTTTGTCTTTTTTATGAAGTTTGATTTCTTCTTTGATCTCATTGGAAACTTATTCGTTGTTTAATAGCATGCTATTTAGCTTCTATGTGTTTAAGTATTTTTGAGATTCTTTATAGTGGTTGATTTCTAGTTTCATGGCATTGTGATCAGAGAAGATGCTTGATATGAATTCAGTCTTCTTGCATTTGTAGAAACTTGCCTTGTGCTCTAACATGTGATCTGTTTTTGAGACTGTTCCATGTGCACTTGAGAAGAATGTGTATTCTCCTGCTTTGGGATGAAATGTTGTGTAAATGTCAACTAAATCCATTAAGTCTAGTCAGTATTTTAAGGTCTTTGTTTCTATGTTGATATTTTGTCTTCCTCATCTGTCCAGTGATGACAATGGAGTGTTAAAGTTAGCCACTATGATTGTGTTGCTGTCAATCTCCCCCTTAAAGTCAACCAAGAATTTTTTTTATCTATTTAGTTGCTCCTATATTGGGTGTATAAATGTTTAAACGGTTATTTCCTCCTCTTGGATTTATCCCTTAATATTATGCAGTGATCATCTTTTTCTCTTGTTATGGTCTTTATTTTGAAGTCTATTTTGTCAAAAATAGGAATTGTTAGTCCAGCTTTCTTTTCCTTTCCATTTGCATGGAATATTTTATTCTGTCCCTTCACTTTTCACCTGTGTGAATCTTTTGCTCTCAGGTAGGTCTCTTTTAGACAGCATATATTTGGGACCTGTTTTCTTATCCATTTAGCTACTCTATGACTCTTGATTGAACCATTTATTCTGTATACACTTAAGGTTACTATTGATATCAACTTATTTAATGCCATGTTTCCCCTTTATGCTGATGTACCTTTCTCTCACTATTCCTTCTTTTTTTTAAGAGCAGTCCTTTTAGCATTTCTTGCAATGCTAGTTTGGTGGTACTGAACTCCTTTAGCCTTTTTCTGTCTCGAAGCTGTTTATTTCACCTTCAATTTTAAATGATAGTCTTGCTGGATAAAGCAGTCTTGGTTGCATGTTCTTGCTTGTCATTACTTTGAGAGCTTCATGCCACTCCCTTCTGGCCTGAAGAGTTTCTGTTTAGAAATCAGCTGACAGCCTTATAGGGGTTCCCTTGTAAGTCACTGCTTGTCTCCCTCTTACAGCTCTTAGTATTTTCTCTTTGTCCTTGCCATTTTCTATTTTGATTATGATGTGTCTTGGAGTGGGTCTCTTTGGGTCCCTCTTGTTTGGAACCCTCTGTGCTTCCTGAACTTGTGTGGCTTTCTACTTTGCCAGCCTAGGGAAGTTTTCTGTCATGATTTCCTCCACCAAGTTCTCTATCCCTTGCACTTTTTCCTCCCCCTCTGGCACTCCAATAATGAGAATGTTGTTTCGCTTCATGTTGTCCCAAAGTTCCCTTAGACTGTCGTCATGCTTTTTAAGTGCTTTTTTCTTTTTGCTGCTCTGATTGAGTGATTTTTTTCTCCCTTGTCTTCTAAGTCACTTATTCTATCCTCTGCTTCATTGAGCCTACTTTTAATTCCTTCCAGTGCATTCTTGATATCAGATACAGCATTCTTTATTTCTAATTTTTGTTTATGTTATGTATCTCTTTTTTCATGTTTTCACTGAAGACTTTCATCTTATCATCTAGTGTCTTGTTAAGTTCCTCAAACATCTTCATTATGAATACTCTGAACTCTTTTTCTGATAACTTGCTTAACTCCATCTCATCAAAGTTTTTTCCTGACAATTTTTCCTTTTCTTTAATTTGGGGGTTGTTTCTTTGTCTCCACATTTTGGCAGGTCTTAGTGTTTGTATCTATATATTAGGTATATTTGCTATCTTCCAGTCTTGTGAGTAGGGACTTTGTATTGTGAAATCACTGGAGCCCAGACTTGAGTTTTCCTTATACTTCTGGGCTCTTTGATCTAGACATGTCCCTTTTGTGGGTATTTCTTTTGTGAGTTCTTTGTGTTCTCCTGTTGTGGTTGGGTCTGTAGTGTTGTTGACCAGTCTTTGGGAGGACTTTCATCTCAGGTTGGCTAACTGTGTGTCTCAACCCCAATCTCGTTGTGTATGCTGTTGTACAAGTTCTGGCAAGGCAGGACAATACACAGCTAAACTTCCAGGAAACAAGGGGTATCTTATAAAATATCTTGACAGTCACAATGAAAACAACCCAAGTGAAAATAGAACTGGGAGAGTGAAGGGAGAAAACAAATTTTAGAGAAAAAGAAAATAGCTTAAAAAAAGGAGAAAAAACCTAAAGCTTAGAGAGAGAGAAGTATATTGTTTTTTATAATGACTAAAATTTAGAAAATAATAATAAACTAAAATGTAAAAAGTAGAGAAGCTACTGGAAAATAATAGAGGCAGAAAAAAGATTCTGAAAGAAGGGCCAGCAAACAATTAAGGGTTAGGGTAGCAATAGGCTAATAGTTGAAAATGAAAAACTAAAAATACATTAAAGAGAATAAGAGAAACCAATAATCGAACAAAAAAGACAAGAAGACAGAAGGGAGGAAAACAAAAGAAAGAAAGAAAAAAGAAGAGAAAAGAAAACAAAAAAAAATTATGCCAATAGATTGAGAGGAGGAGAAATATAAATCCAGAGCAGGGAGGGAGTCCAATAAGAGATTTGGGGGAAATTGTAGAGAAAAGCAGTAAACTGGTTGGTTATAATAATAAATTTCCAGCCCTTAAGCAGGAATATCAAGAAAGTCTTGATAGTAGAAGCAAGGATAAAACAAAACAAAGGAAAAAACAAAACAAAAAAAATGAGCTAAACAAAACAAAATTCTTTTAAAAATAAAATAAAATAAGAAAAAAATTATTAAAAATTTAATTTTTAAAAAATTATTATAACATTTAAAAAGAAGAAAAAACAATTACTTTTCCTTTATTTTCTTCCTAAGGGAAAAAGAGAAAAAACAAACAGACAAATAAACAAAAAAAGACAATCAAGTGAGTTTCTTCTGGGCAGCTTATGTTGTCTGTGGCTCACTGTTTTGTGTGCTGATATCCATTCTCCTGGGAGGTACTTGTATGTCAGCCAACGTGAGCAGTTGTCTAGGTTTGGCTCTGGTTTCCTTAGATAGATGCTTGAACTGAGGCTCTCCATGGACCACCTGCTCTTGTCAGCTATTTTGCAACTTTATAGTTGCCTGGTCTTACTCCAGAGTCTTCTGTAGAGTCTTTAGGGTTCAGGATGGCTAGTGTAGCTCAGGGTATCACTCTCCTTATTTAGAGGTTTTGCTGTCAGGCACTCACTATGAGGGAGTTAGTCTCTTCCACAGCCATCTCCTCAGTCCCTACCCTATCCTCTGATTCTAGTTCCCCATGCACTGGCCTGCTGCAGTTTCAGATTGATTTCAGCCTGTTGCTTTTTCTGTGTGGACTGTTTCAGCCTCCTGGGCTCAGTGGGTTTGAATAAAGAACATTCCAGTGAGCTTTTTGCCTGCCTAGCCCCCAGCAGGTGTTTTCAGCATTTTTTCCAGTTCCCAAACTATAGTCACTGAGAGTCTTATTCTTATAATGTCCTCCTATGAACTGTTCTTCCTTCCCCCTCAGGACTGTGCCCTGAGGGGGTATCTGGGGCCTCAATGAGCTGGACCAGCCCCTTTCCTGTTGGGGGTGGTGCTCCCAGGCTGCAGGAGAGGCAGGTGGGCTCCACTGCTCCCTTCCCAGCTCTGGTTGGATGGTCCCACCAGGCCCACCCCTTAAATAGTCTACTGTGCAGATACCAATCCCAGCTTCAGCTGGTCTGTCCTCCCAGTGCATGCAGGGCAGGTGGGAGCCAGTTCAGTGATTAGAAACTTAAAAATGCATAAAGCAACCCTCGTGCAGAGAGTCTGCTCTTAAAGTTCCCACAGCCTGTGCACCAAGTCACCCAGCAAGAGGGGATGCAAAGTCAGCCCCCAGCACCGCTTATCTCAGCAAATCTGGGGTGGCTCCACAGGCCACCAAGGCGCCCCTCAGAGCTGGTCATAAGTCTCAGCCTCTCTGAAAGGGGAGGTGGGGGGGAAGGGCTCTCCTCCCCTTCCATGCTCCAGGCAGATTCAGTGCTTTCTGGGGTTCATCCAATGCCTTACAGGGAAGCAGAGGTTCCCTGTGTGTGACTGCTCAGTCCCGACCTCTGGTCGCTTACTACTCACATGCCACACATTTTGGGACAGCCTTTCCTATGGTTGGCACACTGAGCATTAGAGGTCAGTCACATCCACCATTATAACCTCTGTTTCACTAGGAAGGCACCGTCCCCTCCTTGCAAACTCACTGCTCCCCTGGGTCCCTCTGCCCTCTTCATGGGGCACTCCTTCCCCTCTCCTCCACTCCAAGTGTGAGATCCCTGCTTTTGGATGCTGGTTCACACTCCCAAGGGGAGGGAGCTTTGCAGCCTCCAAACCTTGGGTCTTGGAGCCCAGCATAGGCTTCAAGGGGGACTCCTCTTTTCTATGCACCCCCCTCTCTTACTGGACTCTATGATGTTTCTTCGGTTCTCCCTACTCACACTACGTTCACTCAGGTATGTTTCTCTGGTTTTTCCAAGCTGCTTATGTAGTATTTTAGGAGTAAATCGAGTCCATGGCAGGGAGCAGGGGCTCTCTGCTGCTTCTCACAGTGCTGCCATCTTCCCTTCTCAAGAACTCATCTTTAAGTCTGCCAATTCTTTTAAAGCCTTTGCCACAGTCTCACCTGTGGTCCTGTGTGTGATAGCTCTAGTGGATGCTGTGGTGCCCTGGTCACACTCCTTCACACTGTGTTGGTAGCTGACAGGTCATTTTCTATAGATGTATGATTTCTTTATAAATTTTGGATATTAACCCCTTATCAGATGTATCATTGGTGAACATATACCTCCATAAGTAGGTTGTTTTCTTGTTATTTTTGTTGTTGTTGCTCTGAGTGGGTGTTTTCTGTTACTTTGTCTTCCAATTTGTTGACTATCCTCTGCTTCTTCAAATCTGCTGTTGATTTCTTTTAGTGTATTTCTCATTATAATTATTGTGCTCTTTATTTCTGACTGGTTCTTTTTTTGGGGTTTCTGTTCTTTTTTATACTTAATATATTTTTGTCTAAGTTGTCACTGATTTCATCAATTCTTTTCCAAAGTTCCTTGAGTATTTTTATAACCAGTATTTTGACCTCTGTATTTTGTAGATTGCTTGCCTCCATTTCATTTATTTATGTTCTGGAAATTTTTTCTGTTCTTTCTTTGGGGGCATGTTTCTTTGTCTCTATAAATAGATTGCCTCTCTATGTTTGTTTCTGTGTATTAAGTAGACCTCCTTTGTCTCCAAGTCTTGGTACGGTGGCCTTATGTAGTAGGTGTTCTGTGGAGCTCAGTGGCACAGTCTCCTTGATCACTTGAGCTGTGTTCTCCAAGAGCGTCCTTTGTGTGGGTTATGTGAGCCTTTCTGTTTCAGTTGAGTCTTGATTGCTGTTGGCACATGCATTGGTGAAGTTTTCCCTCAGTCTTGCTAGCAATAAAAATTGACCCCAATCACTGTGTATGAGCTGCTATGTGGGGGCTGACCCTATGAAGCAGATAGAATTCACCCCAGCAGGGTCTGGTTCCTGCAGAGACTTCCCTTTGTGTGAGCCACTTGTGGAGCTAATTGAGTTGTGCTCCGTGTTTGTCTGAAGCCAACAACTGGGTGTGTTTATTCTGGAGCTCCTTGGGAGGGACTTGGGTGCAGATGTGACTAGTCCGTGGCTACCTGTTAGGAGCTACAAACCAATCCACAATTGGTAGCTTCCTCTGATGTACCTGGGTGTTCATGGGAGGGGCCAAGCTGAATACTGAGGTCAGCTGCCCCCAGCACCACGCCTAGAGCAAGTCAGCAAACAGTCCAGTTCACCCCAGGACCCACACACCACCACCACCTGTTTGCCCCACTTTCGGCTCAGCCACTGAAAAAGCCTTGGGCGGTACATGAGTTATATGAGATAGATTCTTAGGGAATCACCAGGTAAGGGCTAGTGGTATTCACCTTGTTAATTAATTTTTTTAATTATTTTAATTTATCTTTACTGTTGAAAGTATTACAGGTGTCCCATTTTTCCCCCCAATTCACCCCCTCCACTTCTCTCCCACCCCTCCCCAGGCCTTCACCGCATTATTAACTGTGTCCATGGGTTATGCATATAACTTCTTTGGTTAATCTCTTCCCACCCTCCACCCCCCTTCCCTCTTTCCTCTGAAATATCATCGTCTGTTGCATGCATCAATGTCTCTGGATCTATTTAGTTTACCAGATTCTTTTGTTCATTAGCTTCTTCTTAAAGAAGACCCCTCAACTTTTCCTGTAGTGCTGGTTTGGTGGTGATGAACTCCTTTAGCTTTTGCTTATCTGTGAAGCACTTTATTTGACCTTCAATTCTAAATGATAGCTTTGCTGGGTAGAGCAATCTTGGTTGTAGTTCCATGTTTTTCATCACTTTGAATATTTCTTGCCACTCCCTTCTGGCCTGCAAAGTCTCTGTTGAAAAATCAGCTGACAGTTGTATGGGTGCTCCCTTGTAGGTAACTAACTGCTTTTCTCTTGCTGCTTTTAAGATTATCTTTTTGTCTTTAACCTTAGGGATTTTAATTATGATGTGTCTTGCTGTGGACCTCTTTGGGTTCTTCTTGTTTGGGACCCTCTGTGCTTCCTGGACTTGTAAGTCTATTTCTTTCCCCAGGTAGGGGAAGTTTTCTGTAATTATTTTTTCAAATAGGTTTTTAATTTCTTGGTCTCTTTCTTCCCCTTCTGGCACCCCAATAATATGAATGTTGGGCCTCTTGAAGTTGTCCCAGAGTCTCCATGTACTATTTTCATATTTCTGGATTCTTTTTTCTTTTTGCTCTTCTGGTTGGGTGTTTTTTGTTTCCTCATGTTCCAAATTGCTGATTGGATTCTTTGTGTCCTCTACTCTACTGTTGATTCCCTGTAAATTATTCTTCATTTTAGTTCATGTAGCCTTCATTTCAAATTGGTACTTTATTATGTTATCGATTTTCTCAGTTATTTCGCTAATAGTCTGCTTAAACATCCTTATAAACAAAATTCTAAACTCTGTATCTGTTAGCTTGTTTGGATCTATTTCATTTAGTTCCTCTTCTAGAGATTTCTTGTGTTCTTTCCTTTGTGACATGTTTCTTTGCCTCCACATTTTGGCTGCTTCCAGGTGTTTATTTCTATGTATTAAGTAGAGCTGCGATGTCCCCTGGAATTTGGAGAGTAGCTTTGTGTAGTAGGTGTCCTGTAGGGTACAGCGGTCAGCCTCCCCAGTCACCTGAGCTGGGCCTTCTAAGTGCTCCCCTGTGTGAGCTGTGTGCACTGTCCTGTTGTAGCTGAGCCTTGGTTGCTGTTGGTGTCCCTGGGAGGAACTGACCCCCAGGCAGTCAGCTGTGAGGACCAGCCACAACTACAGCCAAAGAGCTGCTATGCTGGACACCCTCATGGATTAGGATTTACTTCAGTGGAGCTTTGGTGTTCACCAAGTGTGCCCCTTAAGTGTCGCTCGTGGATGTGGTAGAGTTGTAATCCAGCGTGGTCGAGTCTGACCACCAGGTGCACTGTCTCTGGGACCTCTGGGGAGGTGCAAAGTCAGCCTCTGCCAGTGCCTTGCCCAGGGCCACCCAGCGTGAGCTACACAGCAAACAGTAGTTGGCTATTGCTTGTGCTGGGCTTGGAGGTGTCCAGGAGAAGCCAAGCTATGAGCCAATGCAGGCTGCCACTAGTGCCAAGCCTGGGGCCACTTATCAAGCCATATGGGGCATACTGCTGCTTGTTTGAGAGATTTTAGGAAAGTCCGAATCATGGGGCTCGAGAGGCCACTTGCATAGAAAAGCCACTGGAAACGGCTTGGATGAGCTTGCAGGTGGGGAGGGGCCATGCCTCCAGGAATCACTGGGGCGGGGTCAAAGGTGTGAGTCAGCTGCTGGCGATTCAAATATGGCACCTGCCTGCGGGCTGTGTGCAGGGAGGACTCGCCAAAGGAGCAATGGCCTCTGCCAGCTCTTCTGCCTGGGAGAAAGCCGCCCTTCCACCTCTTGCCCCAATTTCAGGCTGGTTAGTTCTTCCCAAAATGTCCCAGTTTCCTTTCAAGCTGCTGCTGGGGCTGGGGCTCAGAGGGAGCATGTCTGAGTGAGTTCATGCCCCGGCCCTTTAAGAGGAGCTGCTGGGGCTCCCTCAGCCTCCGCAACCCTCAGCCACAGTCCCCGCTGGTTTCACAGCCCGGAGTTGTGGGGACATCTCTTCCCAGCCCTGGAGCCCTGGGATGGGGGCCTGCTGTGGGGCTGGGACCTCTCGCTCCTCTGGGAAACCTCCACCACTGAGATGTCCCTCCTGGGTTTAAACCACAGCACCGGGTGTGCGCCCGAGGCACGTCTCCAATTCAGTCCCGATCCACCTGCGTCTCCACCCCTCCTACCAGCCTCAGTGCTTCTTCAGTTCCCTGGTTGTAGGGCTTCTGTTCAGCCAGATTTCAGGAGGTTCTGAGTGATGGTTGTTCTGTATTTTAGTTGTAATTTTGATGTGGTTGTGGGAGGCAGTGGGTGCAGCTGTTACCTGTGCCGCCATCTTGTTTCTCCTCCTTCACCTGGTTAATTTACATTCAAACTTAACACCAGTGCTGGGTCTCAGGCCACTCAGTAAGAGTCTTGGGGTACAGGGTATAGTCTCAGGACAGCCACCACTTACCTAGAGCCTGAGGGCCTTTGATGCAGGGTGGGGTCTTAAGTAGTCATTGAGTAGGCTTAGGTAGGCTGGTAGAATTCATCAAGCTAAAGCAGATTAAGATTTGTCCATATGAAGAGAAGTCTCTACACGAGAATGGTGGCACCTCTTTGATACATAGGAAGTTGGCCCTCACCCTAAACCCACATGATTCAGCCTTTTCCTGTGTGGCACCCCATGAGCTCACCCAGAATTCCTCAAGAGTTTTTCAAAATAAGACTGCAACTCTGGCTCAGGCTGTGTTCCACTAGCAGAGCCCACAGCTGTGTGCGGGTTTGGCAGGGCAGGGCCTAAGGTAGTCACCAGTGTGGGGCTAGTGCAGCACCCCAGGCTAATGTGATATGGGAGGAATGTTTGACCCAGGAAAGATGGCATCTATGAGTGGTGTGTGGGAGGGCCTCAATAAAAGGACTTTGGCAGGTGTCCATCCAGCCCTATCCTTCAAGCCACACAACTGAGTTTATCCCTTACTGATTCTAGCACTGTCTCTCTACCAGAGCCCAGGGTGAGTACCTGAGGGGGACATTTTGCACATTGTCCCTTTAAGAGGATGCCTGGGTTTACCAGCAGTCTCCCATTCACCCAGGTGGAGAAAATCCCCTCTGGTTTTCACAGCCAGGTGTTATGTGGGCTTCTCTTCCCAGCACTGGTGCTCTGGGCTGGGGAGCTTGGCACAAGGTTGAGACCCCCCTTGCTCTTCAGGGGATACCTCTGTAGCTGAGATATCCCAGTCTGTTTTGTTTCTCCACATTTCCTACCAGCCTAGACATGGTTTCTTCCATCTATCCTTAATTATAAGACTTCTGGTTAACTAGTCTTCAGATGCTTATCCAAGTTAATTGTTCTATAATTTAGTTGTAATTTTGGTGTTGTTGTGGGAGGAGCTGAGTGCAACTTCTACCTACTCCACCATCTTGGACTCCTCCTACTATCTTCTTAACTGGCTTTTCTTTCTCTCTGAGGTCTTAATGTTCATTCATTCTCCATCCCTCCAACTCTCGCATTCTCTTCTCCCTGTGCTCTTTTTTTAGAGAATTTCTCCATCTCCATACTATTTCCTTCAGAGTGTAGACTCAGGGTATCAGTTATGAGTAGACAACTTCCATATGGCAGGCCCTGACTCTCCAGGTTTTAGTTCAAGACCAACTAGCACTCATAAATGATGCTATGTGAATGACTGACTCTTATCTATGTTCATTTGCTAAAATTAAACTCATCTTCCTATCAAAACTGAATGTCTTGTGTGATTTTTCTCTTTATGTGCATATGCATGTGTGTATCGCCCCATCAATCTACTAGACAGCTAAGATTGAAGTTGTTCTACTCAATATCCAGGCAATCATTTTGACTTACCTTGACTATTTCTCATTATAGTTCTTTTCATGAACTGTTTTGTCATTCTAATATTTGAATATATGACTGTTTTCCATATATTCAAATATTTTAGAATTTTAAGTCTCTGGCTATCATCAGCCTGGCAAGGAGGAAATCATGGAGGTGAGGGGTGCTATAAGCTAAATCAGTGTTTTTCAATTGTGTTGATTAGACCCCTTGGTTCTACAGGGCCGCCTTGGCAGCTGCCAAATTATACCATTAAAGACAAACAAATTATGGCTCCAGCCCCCAGTCCACCTTTCCTGACAGTAGCACCACCATTATCTGTTTATATGTGAATCCAATTATGATCTCATCTGAAAAAAAATCTTATATCATTAACTTAAGAAATAAAGTTCAAGCCTGGCCAGTGTGGCTCAGTGGTTGAGCATTGATCCATGAACCAGGAAGTCAGAGCTCACTTCCTGTCAGGGCACAAGCCCGGGTTGCAGGCTTGATCAGCAGTTGGGGGCATGCAGGAGGCCGCCAATTGATGATTCTCTCATAATTGATGTTTCTTTCGCTCTCTCCTTCTAGTTCCCTCTCTCTGAAATCAATAAAAACATATTTTTTAAAAAAAGAAAAGAAATAAAGTTCAAAATCCTCTTAACTCTAAAAATTCAAATCCTATGGAATCTAGTAATATAATTATTAAGGTAGTGTCGAAGAAATTTCTAGTTATAGTTTCTGCTTATTATATACATCTTTAGATCAATTCTGGCTCTGACAACTTAAAGGATTTGAATTAATTTAGGGTAAAAGTACAGGAATTATTCTGGGTTTCCCAACAGTCAATAGGAGGAGATTGTAATAAGCCTATAAGAGTTCATAACATCTGTGATGAAGGAGGGGAAAGTCTCTAAGACAACACACTTTCTGAAGTTCATAGGATTCCAGCTTTCTTCCCTCACTGAAGCGTGTTATGACAATATGATTTGCACGGCCCACCTGTTTTTAAACAAAGAGAATATACGAAAAGAGGGAGTTACTGGGCTCTTATACTCCATGGAGATTTGAACTTTTTTTTCTGTTTCATGCAACTTTGCAAAAGTAAATAAATAAACAAATAGTGTTTAACAGTGTTCCCACTGGAGAACCAGTTAGTATGGCCCTCAATGTGTGGGAGATGGAATGCAGTGCAAAGTGTTAATAGGTGTAGAGACTGGCTCCTGAGAGAAACAATGAAGAAAGGATGACTCCGAGTCATACTTCACACAACAGGGCAGCAGAGATTTCATTTGGGCATCAAGTCTTGGCAATTCATTTTTCTTTTCAAGTCTGGTTACCAACTTGGTATTTATGTACCTGATTAACTCTGAGTATGGGAATTCATTTATCTGGGCTTATTATTCTTATCTATACATAAAGACTTAAGGTCTGATTGTACAGAGCTCATTTGAGCACTGGAAATGTAGCTAGTCTGAATTAAGATGCTCTGTTAGTGTTGCAAAATACATCCTGAATTTTGAAGACTTGGTGAGAAAAAATATATATAAAATATCTCTAATCTTATTGTATTGATTATATGCTGACAATATTTTGGATATATTAGTTTAAATAAAATGTATTATTAAAATTAATTTTACTTATTTATTTTTACTTATTATTTGAGCTGCCAGAAAATTTAAAATTACACATGTGACTCACATTAAATATCTATGACAGCATTGGTTTAGATTCTTGAGGCACAGTGATATAATGAAAGAGCATAGGTCAAGTTTCTGGTTTTACCACTCCTTGTGGTGAGTTGTGTAGCACAAATCCCAACTTTTCCATTGACCTTGGGCAAGTTATTATATCTCTCTGTGCCTTAAGTTTCCTCATCAGTAAAATGAATCATGCAACCTACCTTATAAGGTTTTGTGAAAATCAAATAAGTTAATAAATGCAAAGAATGCAAAGAACAACACTCTCACACTATCAACACCATTCAAGTATTATTCATATGTCTAAACTTTTTTATTATATTGAAAGAAGAATAATGCTTCATAAGATGAAGTTAGAATCCAATAAAATAATGATTTTAAAATTAATTTATAAATTACAAAATCTAGGTAAATATTAGTAACTGTTCAGCCCTAAAAGTCAATGAATCTGGGCAACCCTGATGGCTATTACAAAGTTTAAAGTGTTCTGGAGTAAAGATGAGTTTAGCTTTCATGCTCCTTCACCCTAGATCATCAGTAGGTTGTTCTACTGTGCATATTTTTATACCTCCTTACAGACTATGTTCAGAATTATCTTTTAGTGAATACCTCAAAAAGTTGAGGATTGATGCTAACCTCACTCTCAAAGTTGTGTATATGCTAAGCATTTAAGTTGCTCTTTCGATAAATTTTTTTTGCTTATAAACAACAGAAATTTATTTCTCACAATTTTGGAGGCTGGAACACTGAGATAAGTATGCCAGCATGTTTATGTGAGGGCCATCTTCCAGGTTTCAGGCTTCCTGTTGTATCCTCACTTTGATACTTCATAGTTTTTAAGTTTGCTTGGGGCTTTCTACAACATCTGGTATGTTAGAAGTATTGAGACATTGTGAGATAAATATTCCAGATAATATACAGCATAGATCCTGAGGGGGGGGAAAGAGATTATTTTTTAATTTATTTTCTAAGTACCATGCATACTTGGAGATTTATTAGAAGAATTAGATGAAAGAGAAAAAAAAAATTAAATTCTTAGTTACAATGATTTTTTAAATAGAAACATTTATTCATATATTCCACTAAAAATTACTGAGTACCATATGTGCCAGGCACTATTCTAGGCACCAGAAACACAAAGGTAATCAACAGAGACAGAAATCTTGCCCTCATGGAGTTATGCAGTATCAAAATTATTGAGAGACCAAGTTAAATATCCAGCACATGTGTATATAACCACGTTAGAGGGTGACATTGGCATAGATCTATCCTGAGCTTTTGTGACTTTTTTACTAAAACATCATTCTAATATACTCTGAGTAAAATCAAAGATTCAGTCCATCTCATCACCAAATGCCAATTTACATATGATCTTTTATGGTAGTAAGACTCATCATGAAACCGCAGAATCTCACCTATTCAATGTCAATTGGCACAAAAACCCCAAACTGTAGAGTGGATTACAAGTCGGTCATATACATAAATTCTATCTCTACATCATTCCTAGTCTTTCAACCAAGTGCCAAGGATTTGTGTGCTTAATTCTCATTAGAATTTATGGGAATTAATAGTACATAAATTAAAAACGGAGGGTGCATGTTACATATATTTTGTTTGTGTGTATATGTGTGTGTTAGAAAGGATAGTGAAAATAGCCTTTATATTTATTTTTTTTTAGTTTCTCCTTAATTTTTTTAAAATTTATCTTTATTGTTGAAAGTATTACAGATGTCCCCCTCTTCCCCCCCATTGATCCCCTCCACCCAGCATCTACCCCCACCCCACCCCCAGGCCTTCTCCACACTGTTGTCTGTGTCCATAGGTCATGCACATATGCATCTAAGTTCTTTGATTAATTCCCACACACACACACTCCCCACTGCTGCCTTCCCTCTGAAATTCATCTGACTGGATTTTCCTCAAAAAATTAAAAATGGAACTGCCATTTGACCCTGTGATACCACTTCTAGCAATATATCCTATGAAATCTAAAACAACAATTAGAAAGAAAGAACTTATGCACACCTATGTTCATAGCAGCACAATTTACAATAGTTAAGATCTAGAAACAACCCAAGTGCACAAGATGAGTGGATAAAAAAGCTGTGGTACATTTACATCATGGAATACTATGCAGCTGTAAAAAAGAAGGATCTTTTACCCTTTGGAACAGCATGTATGGACCTGGAGAGGATTATACTAAGTGAAATAAGCCAGTCAGGGAAAGAGAAGTATCACATGATCATATACATTTTTTGGATAAGGGCCTTTTAAAGTTAAGTTTTAGAACTGTTTAGGTTGTAAGAGGCCGAATATATTAAGCATGGGCTGACTTGGCTTAAAGGAGGATAAATGTTGAAAAGGCTACATGGTGCAGTCAAAAACACTCCTGGGCTGGGAGTCTAGAGACTAACTGGGTTGTAGCCGCTCACCCAAAAACATAAAATTTTTGGGTGCAGAAGGACCAATCTATGTGAAAGTGTTTCAAATAATGCTAAGCAGTACATACACCTGGACCTGAATACAAGACATACCTGATCTAGTGAATACCTAATTGATAGAGAATTTTAATTTTATATCACGGAGTTTTTAATTAACTTACCAGATTTACTTTGAAAGAAATGTAAGAGACTTATGGTTCTCTTGGAAGAAACCTGTTAGTAAAGACCTGGACCATAAAAAGATCTGTGGTTGTCAGGGAGTTTAATACAAGTAGAACAAAATGACAGCAATCCTGGAGCTGCAAACCACACCTTATAGGGGCTAGAGGAGACACTACACTAACAAACTGCCAGAAATATTCACATTAAGAATTCTCACAAGAGGACAAATTATTTAACTGGATGTCTAACATCAGTCTATACCCCTCCAGCTTACCTAGACAATTCCTTGTCCAAACAGCTAGGAACTAGTTCTGAAAATGTTAGAATCATACTTCTATTCTACAATTTTAATTTGGATTAAGTGATATTAAAACTGTAGTCAAAAAATATTTCAAATATTGGAACTTTTGGCATAGGACCATTTCCACTTCCACTATTAAGCCTGTTTACCTACCCACTTCTATGCAGCACAGTGAAATTCAAAGAGATGATGGGTAACAGCTAGAAGTACAGATTTTAGAGTTTATGGGTGCAAGGTATTTGACATTTTGAATTCTATAAACAAGACTCACATTTTTCATAATTCATGCTTGCAACAGTATTCCTTGTACCCTATGTAAATTATTAATGACCCATTAATCATAGGCACGCCTGAAAACAATTGCTATAAATCACATACCAGCTGCCAATAGAGGATGCCATGATTCTAGCTCAGATAAAGGAGAGAGGTAATTGTGGGGAGCCGCTGTGGCCCCAGGCACAGAGGAGCTGCCTGGGTGAGCTGCAGATGTGCTCCCCTGCTCCCTGGGAGATGTGGGTGAGCTGCTGTGGCCCCGGGCACAGAGGAGCTGCCTGGGTGAGCTGCAGATGTGCTCTCCTGCTCCCTGACCCAGACCTTGAGGCACCAAATAGATACTAATTTAGCTTGCTGCCATAAATTCTAGAAAGGCTTATTAGGAAGCTGGCCCCAGCCTGAAGGGTTAAGGGATAGTCAAGCCACATACCAAGCCAAGGACTCAATCCTCCCCAAAAGTTCCCATTACAAGCTGAGATAAAGATAGTTACCAAGGTCTGAGCTCATGCAGGTGGCAGAGTGTTTACTCTGAAAGAGCATCCAAACAGCCTTGAAGGAAGGTGGGGAGGGGTGCTATTCAGCAAAATCAACAGTGCCTGTATATATTGAGCTGAGAAAATAAACTCGGGGCTGCAGTAGTCACGGGCTGCAGTCCTCCTGATCCCATCTTTTTTGTGTCTGTCTTTTCCCCATCCTCACCCTTTCCTCAGGACCATTCAACTCTGCCGGCGGGCCCCAGCAGGTAATCATGACCAAATTCTATGCAGTGAATTATATACACCCAGCCCCAGTCATTACAGCCTTCTCAAAGTGAGCTACCATCCTACTTCTTGTTGTTGGAAGCATTGTTCTATTCTCCCCTTCTCCCAGAGATTACACACTCTATCATCAGCTCTGGTCTTTGTTTAAGCTAAGAGGACTTAAAGGGTGATTTGGCTGGTTGTTTTTTTATTGTATTCAATTAGTAAAATGAATTAACACTACTTTATATAAGAACCTGTTATATTCAGATCTAATTTATGCCTGGTGAAGGGAAGGAATATATTCTAAAAAGAAGACAAAGAAAATGCAAGAAAAGATAATCCTGATTTTTACCTAAGAGTAATATCCTTGTGAAGTATTTTTCCAAGTAGCTAAATGGTCAGTTTCTGTTTCAACCACTTTCCTGTCTCTCCTAGAGGTAATTATTAATAATCCATATGCAAATATTTTTCTATTTTATTGAGTGTTTTACCTCCATATTGATTAGTCAAGTTTAATTTGTTTTCATAATTCACCACCCTTGTGGCTATTAAAAAATTAATTGTCATAACTCCAAAGCCAGATAAAAGCTGTAAATATTTTGTCATATGTATTTGAGCACCAGGTTAGCAGCTCAAAGAATAAAATATTTGCTCTTGGCTCATAATCTGCATGAGTTATTAGAATGGTTTTGAAATTACTGAGTACTAAGGCAAGTAAGGAATCATGTAAATGATAATGTAATAAGGCTAAGAAGCGAACAAAATCCTCAAAATCCAGAGTAAATCCTTGGCCAAGAAAATTTTCTTCTTATAATACAAATAATTATCCCAATCTTATTAAATTAAGAAAAACAGAGTTAATTTGGAGACTATGTAACTTTTTTTGTTGTTGTTGTTTTGTTTTTCATTTTCTTTCATATCTTCCTCACAGTGCCAAACACAGCACCCTTTACACAGCAGGTTCATAATCACCCACTCATCATAAATATGTGGAGTGACCTCTATGTGCCAGGTTGCGTTTAGGCAACAGGGAAGAACAAGGCAAAATAAGACAATGTCTGAACTCTAATAGGATTCATATTCTAGTGGAGACCACCACATTTCCTGAATAAATGAAATAAAACCACCCCAGGACTTATTCTTAAATCCTTTTTAACATAAAGTTAGGCAGATATTATCACACTTTCATTTTAATCAAATGTTAATCAAATTAAAGTAGTAAGTATATTTATGAGGTATGGAAATTTTGTTCTTGTCTTGGTTTTCCAGAGGTATTACTCTGCAAAGAGAAAATTATAACATTTAAAAAATTAGGAGAAATATAAGTGGAAGAACTGATCAGAAAATCAGAAGGTAGGACTAGATAGTTAATATGAGAAGCTCTTAAATTAGCATCTAATTTACTTTCAACCATGTTTTAATTATGTCCATTTATCAGAAAACTAAACACCATAAGAGTTTAAATAACCATAATCTGCTCATATTATCATATAACTGGTATTTATAAGTGGTCTTATGTACTGTAAGATTTAGTTAACCTCTGAATAAAAAAAAAAAAATGCCTTATACTTCTTGAGTTTTAAAAATTATATTGCCTTTTTATTCCATGAAAATTTATAATCCAGGTAAATTATATATGACTCTTCATAAACCTGAATATTAAATTTAAATTCCCATTTCTTAATTACTTTACCAACACTCGCTTTGCCTCCTCACATCTTCCCAACACATATGCACACGTGCACACATACCACTCATTCTCATGCCACAAGTACATGGTTCTCTTTTTTCTTTTTCATGATTGAGACTAACTTCATCTGAAAAAAGAAACAGGCAAAGTGGAATGCAACAACTTAGAGTATTTTTTAAAATTAATCTTTATTATTGAAAATATTACAACTGTCCCCTTTTTTCCCCCATTGACCCCCCACCCTCCTACCCCCTCCAGCCTTCCTTGCATTATTGTCTGTGTCCATGCGTTAATGCATATATGCATATAAATTCTTTGGTTAATCTCTCCCCACCCCCCGCCAACCCCCGTCTTCCTTCTGAGATTCATCACTCCATTCCATGTGTCTTGATCTATTTTGTTCATCAGGTTTTTTTGTTCAGTAAATTCCACATATGAGTGAGATCATGTGATACCTATCTTTCTCTGACTGGCTTATTTTCCTTAGCATAGTACCCTCCAGGGTCCTCCATGCTGTCTCAAAGGGTAGAGATCCTTCTTTTTCACAGCTGCATAGTATTCCATGGTGTAAATGTACCACAGTTTTTTATCCACTCATCTACTGATGGACACTTGGGCTATTTCCAGATCTTAGCTATTGTAAAATGTACTGCTATGAACATAGGGGTGCATATGTTCTTCCTGATTGCTGTTTCAGGTTTCTTAGGATATATTCCTTGAAATGGGATCATGGGGTCCCCCCCATTAAATATGGCAGTTCCATACTTAATTTTTGAAGAAACTCCTTACTGTTTTCCATAGTTACTGCACCAGTCTGCATTCCCCCCAGCATTGTACTAGGCTTCCCTTTTCTCCACATCCTCACCAGCACTTGTTATTTTTTGATTTGCTGATGGTAGCCATTCTGACAGGTGTAAGGTGATACCTCATCTTTGTTTCAATTTGCATCTCTCTGATGATTAGTGAATTTGAGCATATTTTCATATGGCTATCTATAGGTCCACTTTGGAAAGGTGTCTGTTTAGGTCCTTTGCCCATTTTTTAATTATCTTGTTTTTCTTTCTTTTGTTAAGTTGTATTAGATCCTTATATGTTTTGTAAATTAACCCCTTATCAGATGTATCACTGGCAAATATCTTCTTCCATACAGTGGGCTCCCTTTTCATTTTGTTGATTGTTTCTTGTGCTGTGCAGAAGCTTTTTATTTTGATGTAGTCCCATTTGTTTATTTTCTCCCTTGTTTCCCATTTAAGTCTTTTATCCATTTTGAGTTTATTCTTGTGTATGGTGTAAGTTAGTGGTCTCGTTACATTTTTTGCATGTACCTCTCCAACTTTCCCAACACCATTTATTGAAGAGACTGTCTTTACTCCATTGTATGCCTTTACCTCTTTTGTCAAATATTAATTGATGTAATGGCTTGGGTCAATTTCTGGATTCTCTGTTCTGTTCCATTGGTCTGTATCCCTGTTCTTGTGCTGTTTTGATTACAGTGTCTTTGTAGTATAACTTGATATCTGGTATTGTGATCCCTTCAACTTTGTACTTCTTTCTCAAGAATGTTGTGACTATTCAGTTTCTTTTTTAGTTCCATATAAATTTTTGGAGTATTTGTTCTAGTTATATAAAATATGCCGTTTGCATTTTAATAGGGATAGCATTGGATCTATAGATTGCTTTGGATAGTATGGACATTGTAGTGATGTTAATTACCAATCCATGAACATAGCATATTCATTCCACTTATTTATATCTTTCTCCTTTTTTTCAACGTCCTATAGTTTTCCAATTTCGGGTCTTTTACCTCCTTGGGTAAGTTTATTTCTAAATATCTTATTGTTTTTTGCAATTGTAAATGTGTGTTTTTTTTTAAGTTTCTCTTTCTGAGAGTTCATTAATGGTGAATAAAAATGCCATCAATATCTGGGTGTTAATTGTGCATCCTGCTACCTTGCCGAATTAATTTATTAAATTTATTAGTTTTTTGTTGGAATCTTTAGGGCTTTCTATTTACAATTGTATGTCATTGGCAAATAATGACAGTTTTACTTTCTCCTTTGACTTTTGGAAGCATTTAATGTTTTCTTCTTTTTTGATAGCTGTGGTTAGGACTTCCAGTACTATGTTGAAAAGGAGTGATGAAATTGGACATCCCTGTCTTGTTCCTATTCTTAGGGGAAGTGGTTTTTGTTCTTTTTTTTAAATATATTTTTATTGATTTCAGAGAGAGAGGAAGGGAGAGAGAGAGAGAGATAGCAGCATCAATGATGGGAGAGAGTCATTGATTGGCTGCCTCCTGCACACCCCCTGCTGGGGATAGAGCCTGAAACACAGGCATGTTCCCTGACTGGGAATTGAACCTCAATCTCCTGAATCATAGGTCCATGCTCAACCAATGTGTTATGCCAGCTGGACAGTGGTTTAGCTTTTGCTCATTGAGTATGATGTTGGCTCTAGTTTTCTCATATATGACCTTTATTATGTTGAGGTATGATCCCTCTATTCCTACTTTGCTAAGAGTTTTTATCCAAAATGGGTGTTGGATTTAGTCAAAGGCTTTTCTTGCACCTATTGATATGATCATGTAATTTTTGTCTTTCAATTTTTTTATGTGATTTATCGTTTATTGACTTGTGAATATTGTACCAGCCTTGCATCCCTGGAAAAATATCCCACTTGGTCATGTTATATGATGTTTTTAATATGTTGATGTATTTGATATGCTAATATATTTTTGAGGATTTTTCCAACTATGTTTGAGTGTATTGGCCTGTAATTCTCTTTCTTTGTAGTGACTTTATCTTGTTTTGGAATTAGGGTAATGCTGGCCTTGCGAAAAGAACTTGTAAGTGTTCTACCCACTTAGATTTTTTGGAATTGTTTGAGGAGTATAGGTGTTCTTCTTTGAATGTTTGGTAAAACTCCCCTGTGAAGCCATCTGGTCCAAGGCTTTTGTTTGCTGAGAGTTCTTTTATTACTGCTTTAATTTCTTCAGTTGTTATTGGCCTATTCAGGTTTTCTGATTCTTTCTGATTCAGTTTTGAAAGATTTTGTTTTTCTACGAATTTGTCCATTTCATCCACATTGTCCTGTTTGTTGGCATGTAGTTTTACATAGCATTTGCTTACAAACATAGTATTTCTGTGGTGTCAGTTGTTACTTCCCTCTTTCATTTCTGATTTTACTTATTTAGGTTCTCTCTCTTTGTTTCTTGATTAGTGTGGCTAGAGGTTCATCAATCTTGTTTATCTTTTCAAAAAACCAGCTTTTGGTGTCATTGGCCATTTGTATCACTTTTTTCATCTCTATGTCATTTATTTCCACTCTGATCTTTATTATTATCTTCCTTCTACTTACTCTGTGTTTCTTATTGTTCCCTTTCTACTTGTTTAAATTAGGGTTAGATAGTTTACTAAAAATGATTCTTGTTTTTGAGGTAGGCTTACAATGCTATGAATTTTTCCCTCGGGACTGCTTTCATTGTTTCCCATAGATTTGGGGTTGTTTTTTGTTCACATCCTGCTTTTCATTACCTTGAATAACTCATGCTATTCCCTTCTGGCTGATTGTGTTTCTGTTGAGAAATCAGCTGAAAGCCTTATGGGAGCTCCTTTGTAGGTAACAGATTGCTTTTCTCTTTAAGATTCTCTCTTTGTCTTTAATTTTTGGCATTTTTATTATGATGTGTCTGTTTATGGGCTTCTTTGGATTCTTCTTGCTCTGGACTCTGTCTGCCTGCTGAACTTGTGTGACTTTCCTTCACCAGATAAGGGAAGTTTTCTGCCATTATTTCTTCAAACATGATCTATGTCTCTTGCTCACTGTCTTCTTCTGTAACTCCTATGACATGGATATTGTTACATTTCATGTTGTCTCACAGCTCCCTTAACTTTCTGTTTTTTAATTGTTGTTTTTCCTTTTCAGTTCTTATATTGACTGATTTTTTTCTATCGTGCCTTCTTATTCGCTGATGTGATCCTTGGCTCCTCTAGTCTGCTGATTATACCCTCCTATGTATTCTTTATTTCTGCTATGTCATTCTTCATTTCCAACTGGTTATTTTTCATAATTTCTGTATATTTTCTGATGCTGTTGAGCATTCTTATAATCATTATTCTTAACTCTATATTTGATAAATTTCTTATCTCCATTTAGCTCTTCTTCTGGAGAATTCTCTTGTTCTTTCATTTGGGGTTTGTTTTTCTATCTCCCTATTTTGGCTGCCTGTTTGGTCTTGTTTCTATGTATTAGGTAGATCTGCTATGATTCCTAGTGGTTTTGGAGGGTCTCTGCTGCAGTCCAATATCAGACAGTGTTTGTGACTGGACCTGAGTACCTTGTTCTGAGCTATCAGCTATCTACACCTTGCGAGTGCCTCTGCTGAGCTGTATGCCTTTAGAAAGGACCAAGATGTGCACCAAGGTCTGCTTTTGTTAGCCCTACTTGTAGAAGCAGATCTGGCAATAACTCAAAGAACCCAGAGATCCACCTTTTCCTGCAGGCTGATTGTTATTCTGTCTCTTAATGAGTCTCAGTCTGTAGAGCTCAGCAGGGGAAAAGCTCTACCAAGGGTAGGGGGAGGTTTTCCAACAGGGTGGGGCAATTGCTTCCCTCCTTTGGGGGGCAAAAGCTGACTGGATGATAAAACTCTGCCCAAGAAAGATGTTCTCTGCAATATGGGGAATGACTCAGCACAGGAATCCAGATGGCTGCCTTCTGAGCTCTATTCCCAGAGACACCAACCCTAGATTCTCCTCATATAAGTCTAATCCACTCTGCCCTCCCTCTTCCAGAACCCAAGGTGAGTAGCTGCACATGAAATGTTGTGCATTGGCCTTTTAAGAGGGTACCTGAATTTCCAGCCATCTCTCCCTGGCAGACAGAAACCCAGCTGCTTTTTACAGCCATATGTTATGAGGGCATCTTCCTCAGTTCTGGTACTGTGGTCTGGGGAGCCCATCTGAGCCAGGGAGCCCAGAATTCTCAGTGGGAACTCCCAGAAGCTCAGATATCCTTCTGGAACTTCAGCTGATGTCTGTGGAAGTCCAGCCAGCCCTCTTCTGCCTCTGTACTTCCTACCAATTTCTCTGAGGTCTCTACTTTACCTCCTTGGTTATGAGGTTTCTCTATTATTCAGGATATTTTTTCTATATTTTAGTTGTAATTACAGTTTGATCCTGGTAGAGTGTTAGTGTAGCTTCCACTAAATCTGGTACTATCTTGGAATCCAACTTAGAATATTGTAATAGCTTAAGAGCTTTTGATCAACCTTTAAAGTTTTGCCAGGCATTAGTAGGAAAACTTGCATTTGCTCTCCTCTTTCAAAGGATCACATTAAATAATATGTAATAGAAGAAGAGTTTTATAAAGACTTTCAGAAGAGAAGGCTTGCTGTCTTTATTTAAAACTATCACTTTGTTCATACAACATCAAAAGAATTCATTAAATCTTTCATCACGATGACAGTGCTGTTATTAATCACAAAATAGTTTCTTAGCCTTACATTTTAAACTTTTAAGCCTGTGTCATTCACTTTAATTCCTTGCAGTCTGACTTGCTCTTCTGTAACTGCTCTCTCAAAGGTTGCTAAGGACTTCCTGATCACCAGATCTAATGATATCTTCTTATTTCTCATCTTTTTAACCTCCTAGATACAAACTGCACTGATGACCACTCCCTCCATGAAATTCCTCCCTCAGGGTCTATGATACTTGTGTGCCTAGTTTTTTCAGTTTGTTCTATCTCTGGTGCTTCTATGTTCCTTTTTATTTCTTAAAACATAGTCTCTTAGTTTTTCAGTTTGTCCAGAGGGAGGGGAGTGGGCATGTTTGTTTATTTAACAATAACCTTCTTTCCTCTCACCAAGGTTTCCCTTGACAATAATTACCCTAGTTCCATCATCACCAATTGATACTTCCTGAATTTGGGATTTTCACTTCCAAATACATATAAGACATCAGCATTTGAACATCCCACCAACATATCACATTCAATGTGTCTAAAAATCACTCATTACTTTTCTCACCAAACCAGCTCCCTCTTTTTCAAGTTTTGCTATCCTTTGTTAAGTGTCTCCTAACTCCCAGTTATCCAAGTTTAAAACCTTAAGAGTGAATTCTTACTCCTCAATCTCATTTATTTCACTTATCTAATCACTTGAGTTAAAATATACATATGGCTTCTATGTCCTCTTACCAGTTGAATTTATTCCTTTGTTTCTGTTCATTCCACCCCCTACACTTCTACCAGTTCAGGCTTTTCCTACTTTGTAACAACAGCCTATACACGGGTCCTATCTCTTGATTTTTCACTTTTTGCAAGATGTAGCACAGTGATTCCTACAGAGTAGGACCTCAACAAGTGTTCATTGAATTAATTAAATAAAGGAATACATTTTAAAGTTTTCCAAGAGTAGGAATGTGTCAACATAAAGGTCAAACAAGGTAAATCACTCAGTTTTTAAAAGCCTGAATCTTAAATTGAGAAGGAAGATCTTGTAGATGCTAGCTTCAAAATTAAAAATGAATTATATTAACCCAAAACCTATGGGACACAGCGAAAGCAGTCCTGAGGCGAAAATTCATAGCATTACAGGCCTATCTCAAGAAACAAGAAAAAGA
Source organism: Miniopterus natalensis (assembly GCF_054644295.1). Taxonomy (NCBI): domain Eukaryota; kingdom Metazoa; phylum Chordata; class Mammalia; order Chiroptera; family Miniopteridae; genus Miniopterus; species Miniopterus natalensis. Next base: position 31,256,449 of record NC_142090.1, read on the forward strand.
TCTAATGAACCATCTAACACAACAACTGAAAGAACTAGAATGAGAACAGCAAAAAAAGCCCCAAGGAAGTAGAAGGAAGGAAATAATAAAAATCAGAGCAGAGATTAATGACATAGAGACTAAAAAATATATACTAAAAATCAATGAAACCAAGAGCTGGTTCTTTGAAAAGGTAAATAAGATTGATGCACCTTTAGCCAGACTCACTAAGAAACAAAGAGAGAGGACCCAAATAAATACAATCAGAAATGAAAGAGAAGATATAACAACTGACCAAACAGAAATACAAAAGATTGTAAGAAAATATTATGAGCAACTATATGTGAACATATTGGAAAACATGGGGGAAATGGACAAATTCCTAGAAGGATACAACCTTCCAAACCTGAATCAAGAAGAGGCAGAAAACCTGAATAGGCCAATAACAACTAATGAAATTGAAGCAGTAATCAAAAAACTCCCAGTAAACAAAAGTCCTGGATCAGATGGATTTACAGGTGAGTTTTACCATTCAAAGAAGAACTAACACCTATTCTATTCAAACTATTCCAGAAAATTCAAGAGAAGGGAAAACTCCCAAACTCTTTTTATGAGGCCAGCATCATCCTAATCCCCAAAACAGGTAAAGATACTACAAAGAAAGAAAATTACAGGCCAATATCCCTGATGAACATAGATACTAAAATCCTCACTAAAATACTAGCAAACTGGATCCAGCAATACATTAAAAGATCATACATCATGACCAAGTGGGATTTATTCCAGGGATGCAAGGCTAGTACAACATCCGCAAATCAATAAATGTGATATATCACATAAACAAAATGAAAGACAAAAATCATATGATCATATCAATAGACTCAGAAAAAGCATTCAACAAAATCCAACACCCATTTCTGATAAAAACTCTCAGCAAAGTGGGAATAGAGGGATCATACCTCAACATAATAAAGGCAATATATGACAAACCTACAGCCAACATCATACTCAATGGGCAAAAACTAAAACCATTTCTATTAAAAACAAGAAAAAGACAGGGATGTCCACTTTCACCACTCTTATTCAACATAGTACTGGAAGTCCTCGCCATAGCCGTCAGACAGGAAGAAAACATAAAAGGTATCCGAATTGGAAAGGAGGAAGTAAAACTGTCATTATTTGCACATGACATGATACTATATATAGAAAACCCTAAAGACTCCATCAGAGTACTACTACATTTGATAAACGAATTTGGCAAGGTAGCTGGATACAAAATCAACATCCGGAAATCAATGGCATTCTTATACATCAATAATGAACTTTCAGAGAGAGAAACTAAAAAAGCACTACCATTTACCATTGCAACTAAAAAAATATGAGATACATAGGAATAAACTTAACCAAGAATGTAAAAGACCTGTACTCAGAAAACTACATGACACTGAAAAAAGATATAGAGGAAGATTTAAACAAGTGGACGAAGATACCATGCTCATGGATTGGAAGAATTAATATCATTAAAATGTCTATACTACCCAAAGCAATTTACAAATTTAATGCAATTCCTATGAAAATACCAACAGCATATTTCACAGACCTAGAACAAATATTTTGAAAATTTATATGGAACCAAAAAAGACTCTGAATAGCTGCAGCCATCTTGAGAAAAAAGAACAGAGTGGGAGGAACCACATTACCGGACTTGAAACTGTACTACAAAGCCATTGTAATCAAAACAGCCTGGTATTGGTACAACAGATATATAGATCAATGGAACAGAACAGAGTCCCAGAAATAGACCCACGCCATTATGGTCAGTTAATATTTGACAAAGGAGGCAAGAGCAACCAATGGAGTAAAGAGTCTCTTCAATAAGTGGTGCTCAGAAAATTGGACAGATACCTGCAAAAGAATGAAACTAGACCACAAACTTTCACCATACACAAAAATAAACTCAAAATGGATAAAAGGCTTAAACGCAAGTCATGAAACCATAAAAATCCTGAAAGAAAACATAGGCAGTAAAGTCACAGACATCCCACGTAACGGAATTTTCACTGATACAACTCCTAAGGCAAGAGAACCAAAGGAAAAAATAAACATATGGGACTACATCATACTAAAAAGCTTCTGCACAGCAGAAGAAAACAGCCTGAAAATACAAAGGAACCCCACGGTCTGGAAAAACATATTTGCCAAGGATGAATCTGATAAGGGGCTAATTTCCAAAGTGTACAAAGAACTCATAGCACTCAGCAAGAGGAAGACAAACAACCCAGTTAAGAAATGGGCAAAGGACTTAAATAGACTCTTCTCCAAAAAGGACATATGGATGGTCAAGAGACACATGAGAAAATGCTCAACATCGATAATCATCAGAGAGATGCAAATTAAAACCACAATGAGGTATCACTTCACACCTGTCAGAATGTCGGCCATTAACAAATCAACAAATGACATGTGCTGGCAAGATTGTGGAGAAAGGGGAACCCTGGTACACTGCTGGTGGGAATGCAGACTGGTGCAACCACTATGGAAAACAGTATGGAGGTTCCTCAAAAAATTAAAAATGGAGCTGCCATTTGACCCAGTGATTCCACTCCTAGGAATGTATCCTAAGAATCCTGAAACATTCATCACAAAGAATATATGTACCCGGATGTTCATAGCATCACAGTTTACAATAGCTAAGATCTGGAAACAGCCCAAGTACCCATCAGTAGATGAGTGGATTAAAAAGCTGTGGGACATTTACACCATGAAGTACTATGCAGCTCTAAAGAAGAATCTCGTACCCTTTGGGACAGTATGGATGAACCTGGAGAATATTATGCTAAGTGAAATAAGCTGGGCAGCGAAAGACAAATATCACATGATCTTGCTTATATGTGGAATCTAAAGAACTTAATAAACTGATGAGCAGAATAGATTCAATGACATGGAAGCATAGATGAGACTGATGGATGTCAGAGGGATGGAGGAAGGTGGGTGGGTGGAGGGGGAGAGAGTAACCAAAGAATTTATATGCATATATACACAACCCAAGGTCATGGACAATGGTGGGGAGAGGGACTAGGGAGGGGGAAGGAACGGGGTGGAAAGGGTCATTGGGGAGAAAAAGGGACATCTGTAATATTTTAAACAAAAATAAAATTTGAAAAAAATGAATTATATTAATACTTGGGAACCTATTTTGACAGAGTAAAGAGAAAAATCTGACAAATGAATCTTTTAGCATTTTGGAAAGAAACATGCCATACATTCTTAATCTTTTAAAACTCATTACAATTCCAGCCCTGCTGGGCATGGCTCAGTGATTGAGCATCGACCTAGGATCCAGGTGATTGGGGTTCGATTCCCCGGTAAAGGCACATGCCCAGGTTTCGGGCTCTATCCCCAGCGGGGCGCATGCAGGAGGCATCCGATCAATGACTCTTTCATCATTGATGTTTCTATATCTCTCTCTCCCTCTCCTTTCCTCTCTCTGAAATCAATAAAGATATATTAAAAAATAAAATAAAACTCACTACAATTCTAAAGAAATGCCACTGTTAGAGGTGTTCACCATTATAGTTATTCTTAACTCCTGGGGCACAATTTTAAAAATCCGATGGTAATTTTTTAGTCTAGTATATTCTTTCACCATTCTGTTCCTCAAGAAGATATAGTACAAAGCCGTGGAAACTTTCAGTTACTTAGATGATGCTGTGAAAAAATGTTATGTGGGTGCCTCATAACTTTGTGCTACAAGACTAAATGAAAAACATTACCAAAATATAAATGCATAATTTTTCATGTTAGTTTCTTATTCTAGGTTAGTGAATTTTTAAAAATAATCTATTAGAAAATATGCCTGTGGAGGATCCAAGATGGCAGCAGACTAGATGGATATCACACTTACCTCCTCCCAAGACTAAACTTGAATTACAACTAAGATATAAAATATTCAACCTTGATAACCAACTAAATGCTAGCTGAATAGAAGTCTTTTAACCAAGGATTTACAGAAGAAGCCACGTGGAGAGTTATAGGAAGGGAGACGTATGAAAAGGGTTGGTTCCACTTCCACATGTGGCAGCTAAGATTCTGGATGGATATCTTAACTGCAAAGGTTCTTCCTGAGGAGCATGGGATCTCAACCCCACACAGAGGTCTGAGCCCAGAGCACCAGAGCTGGGAAGAGGCTGCCACATAACTTCTGGTTGTGAAAATCAGTATGGATTCTGTCTGCCAAAGAGAGACAGGAGTCTGCTAGAGACACAGGCACCATCATAAAGGGTCGACACACAAAATCTCATTTGCAGCCACTCACCCAGTGCTCTGGCAGGGGGAGGTTGGAGGGGACTAGAGTCATATGAGGACAGACTGGGGTTTGTGGCTCTGGGGAGAGAACTGAGAGGACAAGCACTGAAACCCCTGTGCTCAGTCACTTTCTAAAACCACAGACACCGTCTTTCTTAAGAGGAGTGCTCCCCTTCTTATGGCATCAGCCTAAGGGAATGCAATAGCCTCACCTCTGAACTCCCTGTTGCCTCACCCTATAGAGATCACTTCCCACTAAGGAGTCAGCTTCCTGTGCTGGGGTGTAGAGATCTGGGCAAACTCAAGGGGATATCAGTGATGAGTCAAGTGGCTTTGGGTAGGGGCAATTCCCCTTACTTTTCTGTAAACCTGACTGGTGCCTCTCCACTACAGGAGATCCTCAAGCCCCAACCTATGGGCTTCAGGTGATCCCCAACCTCTCAACTCCTGGCAGCCCTGTCCTGTCAAGGTCTAGACAGAATCTGGGACAGACTGAGTGGTTTGGCTCTGGGTCAGGGGACACCTCCCCTCAAGCCTGACTGGCACTTCTCCCTAATAGGATATCTACTAACCCCACCCTCCTGACTTCAGGCTGCCCCACCCTGGTGAGCTCCTTGGTAGAATTATGGACAAACTAAGTTGTGTGGCTCTAGGACAGGGGATAATTTTCCCTTCCACACCTGACCAGGATAGAGTCCTTCCTTTATGTGGCCAAATCTTGCTCTGTTTGGGCCTGATAAATTAGGCTGGCCTTACCCTGATGACTCCCTGAGACCCCCCACCTCACCACAAAGGTCTGTGGACACCTGGCAAGTGGAAGCTAGACTTGGTATACTCTGGGACATTTGCTGAGTAGCCTCAAAACTAACACTGGCACTGAGTTTGAACCTACATCAATCTAGTGAAAACCACTCACTCTGACCTAGTGATTCACTGGGAACCTACCTCATGCAAATCCAGTACCACCAGAAGCTCTTCTCAGTGACTGAGTCTGTCAGGCAGCTGGTTGGTAAAGGCAGGTGGATGCAGACATCAGGAGCTTTGGGACTCTTGCTGACCTTCCCCTGGGCCTGGTGCTGGTAAAAGCTGGCCTTGGTGTGCTGCTTGGTCCTTGCGCATACTCAGCAGAGGCAGCCACAAACTGTGGGTCACTTTGTGGCACCAAACAGGTTGCTCAGAGTCAGACACCAGCAATGTCTACATTACCTGCACCAGACTCCCTCCCAAAAAACCCCAGAACCAACACACCAAGAGGCGAGCTTCAGACATTAGAGCAGGATCCAATTCACTTCACAAGCAGCATGCCCAAAGGGAGATCTGGGCAGGCACCAAACTCTGCGGGGTAAAATTCCAATTCTTGTGGTCAGCATCTGCACAGCATACTGTTGTCAGGGCCAACACTGGAACTGTAGTCAGGCAGCCTGAGGGTTGACCCCACACATTAACAGATCAATAACAATCTAGACTCCGTTACAACAAGAGAGCCCACAGGATTCACACAAGGGATGTTCCTGGAGCACCCCGCTGAGGGCATCAAGGAAACTGTGCCACTGGGTTCCACAGAACACCTATGACATAAAGCCACTGTACCAAGTCTAGGAGTCGTAGCACGTCTGCATAATACATAGAAACAAACAAAAAGAGACAGAAAAAAAATGGAGAGGCAAAGAAACATGCCCCAAATAGAACAACAGGGGAAATCTCCAGGAGAAGAACTAAGTGAAATGGAGGAAAGCAATTTACCAGATATAGAATTCAAAAAACTGCTTATGAAGATGTTCAGGAACTTAGTGAGAACTTTAACAAAGAGGTAGCAAGCATAGCTCAGGCTGAGTGGCACAGTTGTTTTGAGTGTTGTCCCATACACCAAAATGTTGCAGGTTCATTTTGGTCAGGGCACATACCTAGGTTACAAGTTTGATCCCCATTTAGGGCATGCACAGGAGACACCCGGTCAATGTTTCTCTCATACATCAATATCTCGCTCTCTCCCTTCCATTCTGTAAAAATAAATAAAACCATATCCTCAGGTGAGGATTAAAAAAGAGAGATATCAAGCATAAAAAAGGGCATAAAAACCATAAAACACTGACATCCAGCAACATATTTTGGGAATCCGAAGGATCAAAACTGTCTTGTCATTTAGGTCTATGATTTGCTAACAATCTTGCTAAGCTGTGAGCTCAAAGACAAGAAGGTGGAGGGCGTGCTATCTTTAAAGGTCCAGCCACCCTTCTCCCACCCAGTGCCTGGCAGGGGACTGGAAGTGGCACATGCTTTACCTAAGGGTGAGGGTCATCTGGATGAAGAGGTGAGGATCATGGGTAATTAAATATTTAGAAACATGGAGCAGAAATCAATTTGAAATTGCTTGCAATGGCCTGGAAAACAGTGAACGTGTCTTTAAACAAGCTTACCTTTAAGCCACTTAGAATGATACAGAAGTGATGTCTCTGTCTGAGCACCTCTCATGTGGCTGAGATAAGTACCATCCCTAGAGAAAAACAGACTTGGGAGGGCCCAGCAGTGGTGAGAGGGGTGGTCTGCCTACAGGCCTGCAGGGAGATGCATGTGGGAATAGACTGAGTGCAGAGCCCAGGCCTGTGTACCCACCTAGGACATGATCACTCAGCTAGTTTCCTAACTGAAGCTCTGACACAGAGACCTTGCAATGGTGTTCACATTAACATATCCAAGGGAGACTAACATTTGTCATCCAGGCTGGCAAAGCTACTTGAAAAAGTTTTAAGTCAGTAGTCTAGGGCATCAGCACAATGTGTAGTAGAGCTGGCTTCCAGAACTTCAGTGGGTCTATACTTTTGTTTCAGACATGTGTTGGCGATTTGTAAGGTGCATGCCAAATGTGTGGAGGTCTTTTTTCCTCCAATGCTGTGTAATATATATTCTCTGACTGGAAACATTTCTGTCCAATAAACGTTTTGCTTTCAAAACAAAAAGAAATCATAAAAAACAGGCAGCCCTGGCTTGTATGACTCAGTTGGTTGATTGTCCATGAACTGAAAGGTTGCCAATTTGATTCCCAGTCAGGGGACTTGCCCAGGTTCTGGGCTTGATCCCTGGTAAGGGATGAGCAGGAGGCAGCCAATTGATGTTTCCTTTTCATATCCATGTTTCTCTCTCTCCCTCTCTCCCTTTCTCTCTCTCTAAAAATCTTCAAAAAAAAACAGGCAGAAATGAAGAATACAATATCTAAAATAAAGAATACACTAGAAGGAATAAACAGATTGGATGAAGCAGAGTATTGAATCAATAATGTGAAAGACAAGGTAGCAGAAAACAATCAGCAGCAAAATAAAAATAAAAATAATTTTAAAAATGAGGATAGTTTAAGGGACCTTTGAAACAATGTGACATGTAACAACATCTCTAACCTATGGATACCAGAAGTAGAACAGAGAAAGCAAGAGATTGAGAACCCAATGGAAGAAATAATGACTGCCCTGATCAGGTAGCTCAGTTGGTTAGAGAATCGTCCCGATACTCCAAGGTAGCAGGTTCAATCCCTGGTCACGGCACATACGGGAATCAAATAATGAATGCATAAATAAGTGGAAGAATAAATAGATGTCTCTCCCTCTCTTTTTTTCTCTCTCAAATCAATAAATTAAAAAAATGATGACTGAAAACTTTCCTAACTTTGTGAAGGAAAAAGACACACAAATTCAGGAAGCACAGAGAGTATTAAACAAGATGAGGCAAGAGGCCCACACCGAGACACATCATGCCAAAGGTTAAAGACAAAGAGAGAATCTTAAAAGCAACAAGAGAAAGACAGTTACCAAAAAGGGAGCTCTCAGAAGACTGTCAGCTGATTTTTAAACAAATATTTCAGACCAGAGGGATTGGCATGAAATAGTTAAAGTGATGAAAAGCAAGGACCTATGACTAAGACTACTTTAGTAAACAAGGCTATCATTTGAAATTTGAAGAAGAAATAGTTTCCCAGACAAGAAAGGGCATAAGGAGGCCGTTAACCACCAAACCAACATTACAAAAAATATTAAAGTGTCTTTTTGAAGAAGAAGGACAAGGAGAAACATAGGACCATAGTTGAAAGAATTAAATGACAATAAATACATACCTGTCATCAATCACTTTAAATGTACGTGCTCTAGTCAAAAGACATAGGGTAGCTTAATGGATTTTAAAAAAGAAATAGAACAAGGCCCATATACATGCTACCTAAAGGAGACCCACCTTAGAAATAAAGATACATACAGACTAAAAGTAAAGGGAAGAAAAAATTATTTCATAGTGATGGAAATTTAAAAAAACCTGGGGTAGCAATATTTATATCTGAAAAAAATATACTTTAAAACAAAGGATAAATAAGAGACAAAGAAAGACACTATATAAAGATAAAGGGAGCAATTGTGCAAATAGATGACCTTTTTAAAAATATATCTTTATTGTTGAAAGTATTATAGATGTCCCAGTTAGGCCCCATTGACCCCTTCCTCCCCTCACATACTCCCCACCCCAGGCCTTCACCACACTATTGTCTGTGTCCATGGGTTATCCAAGTATGCATATAAATTCTTTGATTAATCTTTCTCCACCCACACCCCACATTCCATCTGAGATTTGTCAGTCTGTTCCATGCTTCTATGTCACTGAATCTATTTAGTTCATCAGTTCATTATGCTCTTAGATTCCACATATAAGTGACATCATGTGATATTTCTCTTTCTCTGCCTTGATTATTTTGCTTAGCATAATATTCTCCAGGTTGATCCATACTGTCCCAAAGGGTACAAGATCCTTCTTCTTTACAGCTGCATAGTATTCCAATTGTGTAAATGTACCACAGCTTTTTCATCCATACACCTACTGATGGGCACTTGGGCTGTTTCCAGATCTTAGCTATTGTAAATTGTGCTGCTATGAACATAGAGGGGCATATATTCTTGTTTTGTTTTGTTTATTTTTGTTTAAAATATTACAGTTGTCCTTTTTTTCTCCCCAGTGACCCATTCTACCCTGTCCCACTCCCCTCCCCAGTCCCTCTCCCCACCATTGTCCGTGTCTTTGAGTTGTGCATATATGCATATAAATTCTTTGGTTAATCTCTCCCCCTCCACCCACCCACCCTCCTCCATCATTCTGACATTCATCAGCCTGATCCATGCTTCCATGTCATTCAATCTACTCTGTTCATCAGTTTTATTATGTTCTTTAGATTCCACATATAAGCGAGATCATGTGATGTTTGTCTTCCTCTGCCTAGCTTATTTAGCTTAGCATAATATTCTCCAGGTCCATCCATGCTGTCCCAAAGGGTACGAGATCCTTCTTTACTGCTGCGTAGTATTCCGTGGTGTATATGTCCCACAGCTTTTTTATCCACTCATCTACTGATGGGCACTTGGTCTGTTTCCAGATCTTAGCTATTGTAAACTGTGCTGCTATCAACATAGGGGTGCATATATTCTTTCTGATTAGTGTTTCAGGATTCTTAGGATATATTCCTTGAAGTGGGATCACTGAGTCAAAAGGTAACTCCATTTTTAATTTTTTGAGGAACCTCCATACTATTTTCCATAGTGGCTGCACCAGTCTGCATTCCCACCAGCAGTGTACCAGGATCCCCCTTTCTCCACAGCATTGCCAGCACATGACATTTGTTGATTTGTTGATGGTAGTCATTCTGACAGGTGTGAAGTGGTACCTCACTGTGGTTTTAATTTGCATCTCTCTGATGATTAGTGACTGATCATTTTTTCATATGCCTCTTGGCCATTTATGTCCTCTTTGAAAAAGTGTCTATTATGTCTTTTGCCCATTTTTTAATTGGATTGCTTGTCTTCCCCTTGTTGAGTTGTATGAGTTCTTTGTATACTTTGGAAATTAACCCCCTATGAGATGTATCCTTGGCAAATATGTTCTCCTAACCATGTGGTTCCTTTGTATTTTGAGGATGATTTCTTTTACTGTGCAGAAGTTTTTAGTTTGATGTAGTCCCACTTGCTTATTTTTTTGTTTGTTTCTCTTGCCCTAGGGGATGCCTTGATGAAAGACTACTAAGTGACATGTCTGTTACTTTACTGCCTATGTTTTCTTCCAGGATTTTTATGGTTTCATGACTTACATTTAAATCTGTTATCCATTTTGAATTTGTCTTTGAGTATGGAGTGAATTGGTGATCTGGTTATAGTTTTTTGCATGTACCTGACCAATTTTCCCATTACCATTTAAGGAAGAGACTATCTCTACTCTATTGTATGTTCTTTGTCAAATATCAAATGACCACAATGATATGGGTCTATTTCTTGGGTCTCTGTTCTGTTCCACTGATCTACATGTCTGTTGTACAAATACCAGGCTGTTTTGATTACAGTGGCTTTGTAGTATAATTGGGGATCCGGGAAAGTGATCCCTCTGACTTTCTCATGATTTCTGTGGCTATTCCTGGTCTTTTTTCATTCCATATAAATTTTTGAAATATTTGTTCTACCTCTGTGAAATATGCTGTTGGTATTTTAATACAAATTGCACTGAATTTATAGATTGCTTTGGGTAGTATGGACATTTTAACGATATTGATCCTTTCAATCCATGAACATGGTATATTCCTCCACTTGTTTATATCTTCTTCTGTTTATTTTTTCAGTGTCCTGTAGTTTTTTGAGTACAGGTCTTTTACATCCTTGGTTAAGTTTATACCTAGGTATCTTATATTTTTAGTTACATTGATAAATGATATTTTTTTTTAGTTTCTCTTTCTGAGAGTTCATTGTTGGTGTCCAATATTCCATCAATTTTTGGATGTTAATTTTATATCCAGCTACCTTGCTGAATTCATTTATCAAATCTAGTAGTACTTTGTTGGATTCTTTAGGGTTTTCTATGTACAATATCATGTCATCTGCAAATAATGACAGTTTTGCTTCCTCCTTTCCAATCTGGATACATTTACATTTTCTTCCTGTCTAATGGTTTTGTCGAGAACTTAGTACTATGTTTAATAAGAGTGGTAAAAGCAGATAAGCCTGTTTTGTTTCTAAGGGAAATGGTTTTGGTTTTGGTTTTGGACCATTGAGTATGATGTTCACTATAGGTTTGTCGTATATGGCCTTCATTATGTTGAGGTATGTTCCCTCTATTCCAACTTTGCTGAGAGTTTTTATTAAAAGTGGGTGCTAGATTTTGTCAAATGCTTTTTCTGCATCTATTGATCATATGATTTTTGTCCTTCATTTTGTTTATGGGATGTATCACATTTATTGATTCATAAGTATTACACCAACCATGTATCCCCTGAATAAATCCTTCTTGGTTGTGGTGTATGATATTTTTAATATTTTGCTGGATCCTGTTTTCTAGTGTTTTGTTGAGAATTTTAGCGTCTATGTTCATCAGAGATATTGGACTGTAATTTTCTTTCTTTGTAGTATCTTTGTCTGTTTTTGGGATTAGGATGATGCTGGCCTCATAAAAACAGCTTGAGAATTTCTCTCCTCTTGAATCTCCTGGAGTAAATTGAGGAGAATACCTGTTAATTCTTCTTTGAATATTTGGTAAAACTCACCTGTAAATCCATCTGGTCCTAGACTTTTGTTTGCTGGGAGTTTTTTTATTACTAGTTCAATTTCATTAGTTGTTATCTGCTTATTCAGATTTTTTGATTCTTCACAGTTCAACTTTGGAAGATTATATGTTTCAAAGAATTTTTCCATTTGTTGGCATATAGTTTCTCATAGTATTTTCTTTCTTTTTTTTTTTTTAAATATATCTTTATTGACTTCAGAGAGAGTAAAGGAGAGGGGGAGAGAGAGATAGAAACATCAATGATGAGAGAGTCATTGATCGGCTGCAGCCCGCAACCCGGGCATGTGCCCTGACCGGGAATCGAACCCCAATCGCCTGGATCCCTAGGTCAACGCTCAACTGCTGAGCCATGCCCGGCTGGGCTCTCATAGTATTTTCTTACAATCCTTTGTATTTCTGTTTGGTCAGTTGTTATATTGCCTCTTTTATTTCTGAATTTATTTATCTGGGTCCTCCCTCTTTGTTTCTTGGTGAGTCTGGCTAAAGGTTTATCAATTTTACTTATCTTCTCAAAGAACCAGCTCTCCATTTGATTGATCTTTTGTTTTGTTTTTAGTCTCTATGTCATTAATTTCTGCTCTGATCTTTATTTCCTTCCACTTCCTCAGGGCTTTTCTCACTGTTCTCTTTCTAATTCTTTTTGTTGTTTTGTTAAATGGTTTATTAGACCTTTTGTTTCTTAAAGTATGCCTGTAATGCTATGAACTTTTCTCGCAGGACTGCTTTCGCTGTGTCCCATAGGTTTGAAGTTCTGTTTTATTTTCTTTTTTTTCCAGGAAGATTTTGATTTCCCCTTGATCTCACTGGTAACCCATTCATTGTTTTATAACATGTTATTTAGTCTCCATGTGTTTGAATATTTTTGAGTTTTTTATACTAGTGGTTTCTAGTTTCATGCCATTGTGATCTGGGAAGATGCTTGATATATTTGTCTTCTTAAATTTGTAGAGACTTGTTTTGTGCCCTATCATGTCTATTTTTGAGAGTGTTCCATGTGCACTTGAGAAGAATGTGTATTCTGCTGCTTTGGGATGAAATGTTCTGTAAATGTCAATTAAGTCCATTAGATCTACTGCATCATTTATCATCTCTGTTTTCCAGTTAATTTTTTATCTTGATGATCTGTCCAATGATGACAGTGGTGTAATAAAGTCTCCCACTATGATTGTGTTGCTATTGATCTCCCCCTTAAAGTCCACCAAGAAATTTTTTATATATTTAGATGCTCCTATATTTGGTACATATATATTTATAAGGGTTATTTCCTCTTGTTGGATTGATCCATTTAGTATTATGTAGTGACCTTCTTTGTCCCTCATTATGGTCTTTATTTTGAAGTCTATTTTGTCAGAAATAAGTATTGCTACTCCAGCTGTTTTTTGTTTGCATTTGCATGGAATATTTTTTTCCATCTCTTCACTTTTAGCCTGTGTGAATCTTTTGCTCTCAGGTGGGTCTCTTGTAGACAGCATATTTATGGTTCATGTTTTTTTATCCATTCAGCTACACTATATCATATATATATATATATATATATATATATATATATATCTTTATTGATTTCAGAGAGAGGAAAGGAGAGGGAGAGAGATATAGAAACATCAATAATGAGAGAGTCATTCATCAGCTGCCTCCTGCACGCCCTTGACTGGGGATCAAAGCCTGCAGCCTGGGCATGTGCCCTTACCGGGAATTGAACCCTGATTGCCTGGATTCTAGGTCAATGCTCAACTGCTGAGCCACACCCAGCTGGGCTATGTATGCTATATTTTTTTGATTGGAGCATTTATTTCATTTACATTTAAAGTTATTATTGATATATACTTACTTAACACCATATTTTTCTTTTATGCCTATGTGCCTTTCTCTCAATATTTCTTCCTCTTAAAGCTGTCCCATTAGCATTTCTTGCAATGCTGATTTGGTGGTACTGAATTGCTTTAGCCTTCTTTTGTCTGGGAAGCTCTTTATTTCACAATCAATTCTGAATGATAACATTGCTGGACAAAGCAGTATTGGTTGCAGGTTCTTGCTTTTCATTACTTTGAGAACTTCATGCCACTCCTTTCTGGCCTGAAGTGTTTCTGTTGAGAAATCTGCTGTCAGCCTTATGGAGGCTCCCTTGGAGGTCACTGTTTGTCTCTGTCTTGCAGCCTGTTATATTCTCTCTTTGTCCTTAACATTTTCCATTTTGATTATGATGTATCTTGGAGTGACTTTTTGTTCCCATGGTTTGGAACCCTCTGTGCTTCATGAACTTGTGTGACTTTCTCCACCAGCTTAGGAAAGCTTTCTGTCATTATTTCCTCCACCAAGTTCTCTACCCTTTGCTCACTTTCTTCCTCCTCTTATACCCCTGTGATGCAATTCTGGTTTCACTTCCTGTTTTCCCAGAGTTTCCTTAAACTGTCCCCATGCTTTTTAAGTCTTTTTTCCTTCTGCTGCTCTGATTGAGTGATTTTTTCCTACCTTATCTTCTGATTGATTCACTTATTCTACTTCTGCTTCATTGAGCCTGCTTTTAATTCCTTTCAGCATATTCTTGATATCAGATGCAGTATTCTTCATCTGTGCCTGGTTCTTATTTATCCTATCTATATCTTTTTCATGCTTTCACTAAGTTCCTGGACCCTCCCATTAAGTGTCTTTTGGTTCTCATTAATTTTCTTGGTCATCTTTATAACCATTACTCTGAACTCTATTTCTGGTAACTTCCTTAACTCCATCTCATCAAGGTCTTTTTCTCATGATTTTTCCTTTTCTTTAGTTTGGGGGTTGTTTCTTTGTCACCCCATTTAGTTATCTCTTTCCTTTTGTTCCTATGTTTAAGATAGAACTACTATGACACCCCATCTTTATGGGGTGGCCTTATGCAGTAAGTGCCCTGAGGGACATGGTGGTAAAGGCTCCTTGAACTTCTGAACTGAATGCTCTGGTAATGTCCCTTTCGTTGGTTATGTGGACTTTCCTTTTGTGACTGGGAGCTGGTTGTCATTGGCCTGTTCATGGGTGTGATCGACTTTCATCCCACAGAATTAAGCTTAACAGGATGGATCCAGGTGGAGATGGGAGTGCACATCCTATCCTCCCTTTGAATTGGGTGATATAGGATCTCAAACCTCATGAGGGGAGCTAGCTCTTTGCCTTCTAACTCAGCAGTGCCCTGTCAGAAGTCCTTAAGGGAGGCTCTGAAGGGGGTCATACCAGATGCCCCCTCTGGAATATTTACCCTTTCCCCTGTGTGGCTTCCCCAGCAGGGATGTACAGGCAGATCTTGGAGGAAGAGACCAAGGCTGCCTCCCTCCCCTTGAGGTGTCACCTGCCTTTGGGAGGAGAGAGAGAGAGCTACTCACTTCTTTCTATCTCTGCAGGGCTCTGCCAGAGGCCTTGTTGGAGTGCTCTGATTGAGTCAATTCCAATGTTCAAGCTCTGCTTTGCACCCCATTCCCCCAGTGGATATGAGATTAGCAGAGATTTGCCAGCAGAATCTAGGGATGCTAGTCTAATCCACCCTTTGATTGAGGTGGTGAGGGCCCTTAGCCCTCAAGAAGGGAGATACGTACTCTCATTTAAGAGCCATGCCAGAGCTCTGGAAGTGAAGCTCCTAGGGAGACACACCAGATTTCACAGTTTTGATTTGTAACCCCTTTACCCTGGGAGGCTACACCTGCAGGACAGTGTAGGTGGGGCTTGGAATAATAGATCATGGCTGCCCCTGCTGCTTGGGGTATCACTGGCTCTTGTAGGGGTTGAGGGAGAACTTGTCATCCCCCGTCTCCTTGCAGCTCAATGCCAGAGGCCCTGATGTAGACTTCCAAGGGTGTGGCTCCAGATGCCCCAGTTCTGACCTGCAATTCATCTTCCCTTTTAGTCTGCACTTGGTTGGTAGTGTGGACAGGTTTTGGCAATGCAAATCCAGTGTCCCCTTGTTGGGAGTAGCACAGAAACTTGACCCTCAAAAAGGGAGCTAGGTGCTTGCCCTACAGCTCATTGGAACCCCACTAGAGCTCTTGAAGGAAGATTCCTAATGGGTCACACCAGATTTCACAGTTCTGATTTTTGACCCTTTTTCCCAGCAGGATAGTGCAGGTGGGGTTTGGAGTGACAGCACAAGTCTGCCCCTCTGTTTTGGGTTCCTCTTGCTCTTGTGGGGGAATGCCTTAGTAAAGGTCCCTGAAGAGGAGTTCCAAAGAACCAGTTCTGGTTTGCACAAGGGTTGTGTGGATCTTCCCTTGGCTTGTGGTGCAGACAGGTTTTGGAACGCAAATTCAGGCTTTGGGAATGCAAATTCAGGCAGCCCCTTTTTGAGGGTGGCACAGGACCTTAGCAGGTTAGTTAGCTGCTAGCTTTCTAGCTTGGGGTAGCCCAGCCAAAGATCCTGAAAGGAAGTTTGCAAGTGCACACCTCTCCCTTATTCAGCAGCTTCCTGTAGCCTGAGGCCCTTCCCAGGGAGCCTCTCTTGGGGATGGTGCCTTCCTTTGGGGATTGTACCTGCCAACCCCGTGGGAGGGGGCAAGATTGGTTCTTATTCCCCAGCCACTCAGTTCAATGTTTGCTGAGCCTGTCTATAGTTTCTCCAGAGGAAAAAGCACTGTTCAATTCCCTTTTCAATATAGCCTACAGTTCTTTATGCCAGGCTCAAGCTTGGTAGGGTGGTATCGCCAGAATTTGGAGGACAGGGTTAGTGCACTTTCTCCATCTGGTGCTGTAAGAATAGAAGTGCTGGACCCTGGGAGAGGGCATCTGGGGACAGTGTGGGACATTGGCTCAGGACTGGGACCTCAGAAGCCTGCCTTCCCAATCTCCAGCGCTATACCATCCTGATCATCTCCTTCTGGCTTCCATATGCCAAGTCTCCTTCCTTCCACCAGAGCCCCAGGTGAGTGCCCAAGAGCGAGTCCCTGTGTGGTGGCCTTTACAAAAAACACCCAAAATTCAGGCAGACTCTCTCCCCTTTTCAGTGGGCCAATTCCCCAATTCCCCACTTATTTTTTGCTACCAAATGTTATGCAGGCTCTTCTTTCAGGCTCTGGTGTTCTGGGTTGGAGGTCCTGGTGTGGAGTTGAGTCCCCTCTTTCCTCTGGGGGGGGGCTTTTGCAGCCATAGTATTTCTCTAGCTAAAGCCACTGCCCCTGCGTACAAGGACTAGCCCTTCCTGTGCCTCTGCCCCTCTTATCTGTCTCTGTGTAGCTCCTTTTTTACAGTCGTTGTATATAATACACCTGTTCAGGTGTCTTTCTATTGTTAATTCAGGTTAATTGTTCTAAGTTTTAGCTCTATCTTTGGTTCGGCACTGAAAGCAGGTATATATTGCTTTTACCTATTCTGCTGCCATCTTTCTCTCTCCATTTCAGTCATTTTTTTCAAGATATAAGTCTTATAAACATTGATGCGCCCAACATAGGAGCTCCTAAAGTAAATCTTGATAGAGTTAAAGGAAGAGGTTGAGAGTAATACAGTCATACTAGGGGACTTTAACACCTCATTGGCATCAATGGTTAGGTTTTTGAGACAGAAAATCAGCCAGGAAACAGCAGCCTTAAATGACACATAGATCAAATGGATTTTAATTGATATCCTCAAAGCATTTCACCCCAAAGCAGCAGAATATACATTCTTGTAAAGTTCACATGGAACATTCCCTAGGATAAACCACATGTTAGGACAAAAAAAATAAGTCTCAATAAATTTAAGAAGATTTAAATCATTTCAAGCATCTTCTCTCACTATAATGGTAAAGAAATAAATCAATAACAAGAAGAAAACTGCAAAACACACAGACACATGGAGAGTAAGTAACATGTTACTAAACAATGAATAGATTAATAATGAGATCAAGGAAGAAATCAAAAGATACTTTGAAACAAATGAAAATGAGAATACAACAACCCAAAATCAAGGGATACAGCAAAAGCATTTTTAAGAGGAAAATTCATGGCATTACAGGACTCCTTCAAGAAAAAAGAAAAACCTCAAACAATCTAACTTTACATTTAAAAGAACTAGAAAAAGAACAACTCACAAAGCCCAAAGCGAGTAGGAGAAAAGTAATAAGAAAGATCAAAATAGAAATATATAAAATAGAGACAAACAAATACAAAAGAGCAATTAACCCAATAGCTGGTTCTTTGAAAACATAAACAAGATTGACAAACATTTATCAAGTCTCATCAAGAAAAAGAGAGGACCCAAATAGGTAAAATCAGAATTGAAAGAGTGGAAGTAACAACGGACTCCACAGGCATACAAAGAAAATTCTATAAACTATAAGAAAATATTATAAACAACCATATGCCAAGAAATTGGAAGAAAGAGAGATATTCTTAGAAACATACAATGTTCCAAAACTGACTCAGGGAGAATCAGAAACACTAAATAGACCAATAACATCTAATGAAATTGAAGCAGTAATCAAAAACTCCCAGGAAACAAAAGACATGGACCAAAGGCTTCACAGGTGAATTTTACCAAATATTCAAAGAAGAACACACACCTATCCTTCTCAAACTAATCCAAGAAATCAAAGAGAAAGGACTACTAAGCTCATTTTACAAAACCGGCACTATTCTAATTCCCTAACCAGATAAAGACACTATAAAGGAAAAAATTATAGGGCAATATCGCTGATAAACATAAGTGCTAAAATACTCAACAAAATATTAGCAAACTGGATCCAGCAATACATTCAAAACATCATACAGAATGATCAAATGACATTTATTCCAAAGAAGTAAGGTTGATACAATATCTGCAAATCAATAAATGTAATACACCATATAAACAAAATAAAGGGTGAAAAATCACATGATCATGTCAATAGATGCAGGAAAAGCATTTAATAAAAGCCAGCACCCATTTATAATAAAAAAATCACAGTAAAGTGAGAATAGAGGGAGCATACTTCAACATAATAAAAGCCATATATGATAAACCCACAGGCAACAACCTACTCAATGGGTAAAAATTAAAAGTGTTTTCCTCAAAATCAGTAACAAGAAAGGGATGTCTGCTCTCACCAGTCTTATTCGACATAGTACTGGAAAACCTAGCCACAGTGATCAGACAAGAAGAAGAAATAAAAGGCATCCAGGTTTGAAAGGAAGAAGTAAAACCATCACTATTTGCAGATGACATCATACTGTATATAGAGAACCCTTAATGTTCCACCAAAAACCTACTAAAACCGGTAAATGAATTCAATAAAGTAGCAGGATACAAAATAAATATCCAGCAATTTATTGCATTTTTATACACTAATAATTGACTTATCAGAAAGAGAAACTAAGGAAACAATCCCATTTACAATTGCATAAAAAAACACACCTTGGAATAAATTTAGCCCAGTATGTAAAAGACCTCTAGGTGGAAAATTATGACACTGAAGAAAGAAATTAAGGAGATACAAATAAGTGAAAGCATATACTGTGTTTATGGATAGGAAGAATTAACACCATTAAAATGTCCATACTATCCAAAGCAATCTATACTTGCAATGCAATTCTTATTAAGGTACCAATGGCATATTTAACAGAACTAGAACAAATATTTCAAAAATTTATTTGGAACCACAAAAGACCCCTAATAGCCACAGCGATATTGAGAAGGAAGAACAAAGTTAGAGGGATGGTGCTACCTGATGTCAAACTATAGTATAGGGCCATAATAATCAAACAGCATGGCACTGGCATAAAAAAAGAGACATATAGATCAATGTGACAGAACAGAGTCCAGAAATAAATCCACGCCTTTATGGTCAATTAATATATGACAAAGGAGGCAAGAACATACAACAGGATAAAAATAGTTTATTCAATAAGTGTTGTTGAGGAAATTGAAGAGATATGTGCAAAGAAAAAAAGAAAAAACTAAACCACCTTCTTACACCATACTCAAAAATAAACTCAAACTGGATTAAAGACTTAAATGTAAGTCTCGAAGCCATAAAACTCCTAGAACACGTAGGCAGTAACATCTTGGACATTTCTCATAGTAATATTTCTTTCTAGTATGTCTCCTAGGGCAAGGGAAACAAAAGAAAAAATAACAAATGGGACTACATCAGGCTAAAAGGTTTTTGCACAACAAAGGGAACCATTAACAAAGTGAAAAGACAATCCACTTAATGGGAGAACATATTTGCCAATGATACATCTGATAAAGGGGTTAATATCCAAAATTTACAAACACTTATACAACTCAACACACACACACACATCCAATTTAAAAATTTGAACCTGAATAAACACTTCAGAGGACATACAGATGGCCAATAGACATATGAAAATATTCTCTAAGTCACTAATTATCAAAGAAATGCAAATTAAAACCACAGTGAGATATCACTTTACATCTGTCAAAATGGCTATCATCAATAAATCAACAAATAACAAGTGTTGGCAAAGATAAGATTAAAAAGGGAACACTTGTGCATTGTTGTTGGGAACACAGATTGGTGCAGGCAATGTGGAAAACAGTATGGAATTTCCTCAAAAAGTTAAAAGTAAATTTGCCTATGACCCAGCTATTCCAATTCTGGGAATTTATCTGAAAAATCCAAAACACTAATTCAAAAGAATATATGCACTCTTATGTTCATTGCAGCATTATTTTATGATAGCCAAGATTTGAAGGTAGCCCAAGTGCCCATCAGTAAATGAGTGGATAAAGAAGCTGTGGTACATTTACACAATGGAATACTACTCAGCCGTAAGAAAGAAGGAAATCTTATTGTTTGTGACTGCGTGGGTGGACGTGGGTAATGTTATGCTAAATGAAATAAGCCTATCAGAGAAAGACAAGTACCATATGATTTCACTTATATATGGAATCTAAACAAACAATATAATAATTGTTTAATGAACAATATAAACAAAATAAAAACAAACGCATTGATACAGAGAACAGACTGACAGTGTCAGAGGGGAGGGTGTTGAGGGGCTGGATGAAAAAGGTGAAGGGGTTAAGCAAAGAAAAACAAAATCTCATAGACACAGAAAACAGTATGGTGATTACCACAGGAAAAGGGGGTGTGGAGGTAGAAGAGGTTAAGGGGTGGGGGTAAATGGTGATGGGAGGACACTTGACTTTGGGTGCTGAACACGTAATACAATATACAGATGATGTATAATAGAATTGTACACCTGAAACCTATATAATTTTATTAACCAATGTCACCCCAATAAATTCAATAAAAATTAAAAGAAAAAAAAATGTTTCTCTGGAAAACTCTTCAATGGGAGGCTTTCTTATCAAGGTAGCTTTCAGAAAAATTTTAAGTCTCTTTTTCATATATAGGTTTAGAATTCAGTAAGAGTTAGAATACCAAAGATACATGTTTTTAAAGATTTAATGATAAGCTTTAAGTGGGAGAGATAGCACTCTGAATAAATGATTAAAAAGTATTTTCTTAGAACATTTTATCCTAGCCTATCAATCTCTGTATTTCCCAACAATTGTTTACACTCTGACACACATTTTCACTTAAACAATGCACAGAACCAAAATACTGCATTTGGCCATCATGAGACTGTGCATCACTTGGCAAAAATCTGAAATGTCCTATTAATTTTAAAAAGAAGATAATTGCTGTTTTAAATAAAATTGTATATATTTATTATAAGTACCAAATTAAGCAAATTACATCAGACTTCCTAATCCACTGATCAATATAGTAAATGTAATATACCCAGAACTTGAAAAACTTTACAATCCTTCAAACCCAGGGTGGATATAATATTTTGCTGTTGTTTGCTTAGTCCTTCCACTCTCAACATAATTTTTCTAGGTTTGGTGATCTAAAGAATCAAAAAGAAATTAGCTAAGATCAAACAATGTTATGACTTGAACACTTTGAAGTAATAACTTTACATTTGAGAACTAGTAGATGATTTGAAATTTTTGTCAGTCATTAAGTGAATTTTTTAAAACCCCTGTTGGTGGATGATGCAGACTTTAATGTCTTCTCCAATAGAGTTAATGAACTAAATGGAAACTATCTCATTAATTTCTTGAACCTCCTAGTGAGGCAAGAAAAGGTCATTCTCATCTAATTGCTGGAAAAACTGAAGAACTAGTAGATGTAACTGTACTCATTTAGAAAGGAAAATTATAGCCTTAATATACCCTAAGATGGGATATGAATGTTATTGCATATGCACATATCCTCTCCCTTATTTTTAAGGACTCAATACCTGTTTCTTAAAGTATACATATAACCTTGGATCTTGCTCCTGTACCTTTTGGCAGAGAAAATTATTGCTTCATGGCCTGGCAGGGTAGCCACCTTTTTAATTTACTTTTAAATAGCCTTTCCCTAATCCATGCAATCTAGGATCAGGCCAATCACGAATATTCAGCAAATTTCTTTTTTCTTTTTATTCTATAGATTTTTTAACTGTAAAAACTTAGTCCCTGGCCTTGTGGTTCAGTTGGTTGGAGCATCTTCCAGTGCACTGAAGGGTTGCAGCTTCAATTCCTGGTCAGGGCACATGCCTAGGTCTTGGGTTCATTCCCCAAGGGATGCATATGAGAGATATTTGATCGATGTTTCATATTGATGTTTCTCTTTTTTTCTCTCTCTTTCTCTCTCCCTCCTTCTCTCTTTAAAAATCAATAACTATGCATTTGGGTGAGGATTAAAAAAAACACCAAAATCTCAGGAAATAATTCTTTGGGAATTTAAAAAATTAAATTTATCTGTAGTTCCATAAAAATGAATTTGAGCCCTGGCTGGGTGGTTCAGTTGGTTGAAGCCCGATGGGTACACCAAAAAGACTGCAGGTTCGATTCTCAGTCAGAGCACATACCTGGGTTGCGGGTTCCATCCCCAGTCAGGGCTTGTACAGGAGGCAACCAATGGAAGTTTCTGTCTCACATCTGTTTCTCTCTCTCCCTTCCTCTCCCTCTAAAATCAATAAAAACATATCCTTACATGAGGATTAAAACAAATTAAATTGACATTTCACTTAGAAATTATAAACCATCATATAGTTTTTATTTCTTCTGAATTTGTTTTGGAAAGAGTGTTTCACTTGAATGGAAATGTCCTCAAGTTACTCCAGTGCTACTGTAGGATTAATTTTTCTAGGTTAAAGGAATGCCAGAGTTAAGTGCTTTATATATATTCCTTTTATTAAAAAAACCAAATCATTATGTTTTTTAATGGATTTAGGACATCCCAAAATAAACTAGGAAAATGTAACATCATTTCAGTATTACAAACATAGGGATCTGTGTAATGAATGTGATATGACAGTGAAATATTCATTTTTAAGCTTTAAACAGGGAAAGCTTTACCTTGGGATAGCCAGTAGAAATGCAATATGTAAATTAACCCATACTACCTGTATGCTGATTGGCTTAAATTTCCCTGAGTGTCACATTCTCATCACCTAACAATAAGGTATTTTATTGCTGTCTGGAGATCAAACTATTACTGTAAAGAAGACCTTTATTTTTTCTGTTTCATTAACAGATTATTATAAAGCAATAAGCATGGGTGAGGAGAAGCAGACATTTTATATTGGGAATTAATGAAAGCAAGTCTGCTATTTTTTTGGAAGTGGGGAGCTGTTGTTTAAAATCTTTTATTACCCCCACAGACAAAATTCTTCTGAAATGGTAAAATAAAGGAATGCATGATTCCAGAGGCATCCCTAAAGTGACAGGTGTCAGGCAGTGTGGTGTGCTGTGGTATCATTCTGTGACAGGCACCTCCAGAGAGAGATGTTATTGGACAGCCCCCAGAGTGGATGGGAGAGGGCTGTTCCCAACCTTGAGTCTTGTCTTCTCATATAAACGATTTTATATGAGACCTTGATTGCATTGTGATAAAGTGAATTTATGAAAACATTAAAGCAAATGAATTTAAAAAATTAAAGCATGCATATTTATCAATAAGGCAGGGCAAGCAAATCTATACATCTAGTTTATGAAGCACAGACAGGCTCTCAGCTAATCTGAAGAGTGAGTGGGATGGGGGTTCTGCCTTATATACCCTCTTGTCTATAAATTAAAAAAATTTCTCTGCCAGATATCCTGGTACAGGTTAACTCTGTTATGGTTTTCCAGCAATTTATGAGAAGTGCCTGGTAACTTTTTCTTGACAAACCCAAGACCTCTAACTTCACTGTTCACACAATGGGCACTCTTCTCTTCCCCTCCTCCCTGCTGTTTTAACAGCTTCAGGATGATCGCACTAAGTAGTCTCTCCCGTTTGTTTGAATTGAGATTCCTTCTCTTCCCCTTCCCTTTCCCCCTCCTCTCCTGCATTCTTTTGTGAGGAGAGGTTTTAACCCTTTCCTCTCAAGGTAAGGTCCTGCTACAAGAGGCCTGCAAAGTTTTTTGGCTTTTTAAACTTTCCTGCCTCAGTTTCCCTGTTCCTTCTGCCCTGAAACTTTTCTAGCCTGTTACTATCCTGTAACAACTGGACATTTTGGACGAGTGTAAATTTTATGTATTCATTGTATCCTTAGTATTTTTATTCCATGATAACAAAGGGGAAAAAGGGAAACACATGCACTACTGCTTTGACATCACCAACCTATTGGTAAGTTGTACTTGCAAGAAGGAAAAAGAAAGGCTGTTGCTCCGTGGGGTGAAATGCGAGAAATAGTTATTTAACATTTTTGTAGATTCCTAAGTCATATTTGTTAAGGTAGAACGGATCTAAATCATTTTGCAGTTGTCAACTTAGCTTTAGCTTCTCTCTACTTAACGCATATTTGTGTGCATTCGAGAAAAGGTGACTAACGAAGTCACACTTAACTGCACTTTAAAAAAAATATTTCTTTCTCTCTCTTTATCCTCCAACCACTACCACCACCACCACCCAGTAAATTTAAAGGTCAGCTGCAAAGCGCCGAACCACTCTAAAAGAGAAAAGAAGAAAATATTCCGGGAATGCGGAGGCTCGGGAAGGTGAGGAGGGGCGGCGCTCGGGCCAGGCTGCTCCTCGGGGAGCTGCCCCAAGGCAGGGTGGGCCTGAGGTCCCGAGCGACCCTTTCCTGCCCCCTCTTCAAACGCGTTAACGGGTAAGGTTCAGAAGCAACCGCAAGGATACGAAAGCCTAATTTTGCCAGTCCGACAGGACAGGACAGTCAGTAAACTTCGCCAGTGCCGTTAACGGGCCTGGGCCCGGCTTAGCCCCCGAGGTCCCGCCGCCGCGGCCCTGCGTTAGGAGGGAGACTGTGCCGCTGCGACAGCGGAGGACGCGGCTGGAGCTCCAGCAGCCTCCAGCGCGCAGGCGCCGCCGAGCCCTGTTGGAAGCTCAGTCAAAGCACTAAGGCAAAAATAAAAAAATAAAAAAATTCAGCAATCTATAGAAAGAAGAAGCTATAGTCTGTCGGGACACCCAACACCAACAGGTAGGAGGACATACTCTTGGTTAAGTTTGTGGGGAGGAGGGTCCACAGTGTTGATGAAACTGCAGGTTCACCAAGAAAGCGCTCATCCTCCAAACCCCAGGTGGTGTGTTGTGTTTGTTTTGTTAACAATAAATGGCATAATGGAAGTACATTCGGACAATGCATCTTCAGTAGGGCTGATTCTAAGCTCCATTTCTGGAAAGCGTTGCAAGACTGAGGAATATCAGACTGCGAACCGCCGGAAACAGTTCCCTTGCAGCACAGAAACAATCTTCTCTCCCCATCTTCGCGTATGTAATGCATGTCTCTCTCCCCTCCTCCTCCTCCTCCTCCACTCCCCATTATAAATACAGGGGTGGCGGATTTCAGGTTTCGTAATGTTGCATGATGAGATCGGTATTTACCCGGGGGTGTACCAGTGGGGAAATTAAAATCATCGAAGCAGTTTCGCCTGGGCTACCATCAGCATATTCCGGGCAAGTGAAAAGTCGCAAAGGAAACATGCTTGGTGGGCATAACATAGGAAGGCGATTTCCCCGGTATGGTTCCCAGGCACCTAGAGGAAAATGTGTATTTTGTTTTAAAATGAAGCCACTTTCGATTTGCAACGAAGATGACCAGTGTAAATGGAAAGGCTTAATTGCCCAAGAAATATTATAGGGTTCATGTTAAATTTATTTGTATCCAGGATTTACAAATGGAAGTGCATTATTCCTCTGGGTATGTTTTCCTGGCCAATATTTACATTAAACATTTTTAATAATCATGTGTGCTTAAAAGAAAAGATTTGCCAAAAATGGGGTGGGGTGGGGGTGGGGGAGACAAAAGATTAAATCACATCAAATCCTGGCATAATTTCCTATTACTTTAGAAATCTAATGTTGAAATTATACTTTAAAGAATCAACAAATACACTTATAATATGCAGTATGAATAGTGACACTTGAGTTAACAAATATTTTGCAAGGGATCCATATCAATAGGGAAGCTGCCTATAAAATACTGACAGATACTAATACACCTCAAATAATAGTCTCCTCTCTGTCTTCTATTATCAGTCTTGTAGATTCCGTTGCAACACTAGTGACTAATTCCTGGACTGGCATATTTTATGATTGTGGAACATTATTCCTTTTGTCCTAAAGGTAGCTAATAAAATGTATGTTCTCCAAAATAGGAACATTTTTAAGTTTATCTAGCTCAGAAAACTAAGCAAGCCAATTCTCTGAAATCTCAAGCAAAAATACTGAAGCAAATAATATTTCAAAATTAAAACTTTGTTTACTTCCCCATAAATCAACAGCTTTATGTTAACACTACCTCACATCATTGCCTGTTAACTTAATACCTGATAGCTCTTGTTTTTGTTTTTGTTTTCCAGATATTCTGATGGCAAATCAAATGGAAGAAAAGAGGAAGCATGACAGCACATTGGATCAGTTCTCTTTTTGGATTACATTTTCAGTAAAATGTATGGATCTATATTTTCCTTGTCTGTCTAGATCATGAGACTTGACTAAGGCTGTATCTTTATCCTCCGTCTATCTATGGCGAACTATAGCCATGCAGCTGACAACGTTTTGCAAAATCTCTCTCCTCTAACAGCCTTTCTGAAACTGACTTCCTTGGGTTTCATAATAGGAGTCAGTGTGGTGGGCAACCTTCTGATTTCCATTTTGCTAGTGAAAGATAAGACCTTGCATAGAGCACCTTACTACTTCCTGTTGGACCTTGGCTGTTCTGATATCCTCAGATCTGCAATTTGTTTTCCATTTGTATTCAACTCTGTCAAAAATGGCTCTACCTGGACTTATGGAACTCTGACTTGCAAAGTGATTGCCTTTCTCGGGGTTTTGTCCTGCTTCCACACTGCTTTCATGCTCTTCTGCATCAGTGTCACCAGATACTTAGCTATTGCCCATCACCGCTTCTATACAAAGAGGCTGACTTTTTGGACGTGTCTAGCTGTGATCTGCATGGTGTGGACTCTGTCTGTGGCCATGGCGTTTCCCCCAGTTTTAGATGTGGGCACTTACTCATTCATTAGGGAGGAAGATCAATGCACCTTCCAACACCGCTCCTTCAGGGCCAATGATTCCTTAGGATTTATGCTGCTCCTTGCTCTCATCCTCCTAGCCACACAGCTTGTCTACCTCAAGCTGATATTTTTTGTCCATGATCGAAGGAAAATGAAGCCAGTTCAGTTTGTAGCAGCAGTCAGCCAGAACTGGACTTTTCATGGCCCTGGAGCCAGTGGCCAGGCAGCTGCCAATTGGCTAGCAGGATTTGGAAGGGGTCCTACACCACCTACCTTGCTGGGCATCAGGCAGAATGCTAACACCATGGGCAGAAGAAGGCTATTGGTCTTAGATGAATTCAAAATGGAAAAAAGAATCAGCAGAATGTTCTACATAATGACTTTTCTCTTCCTAACCTTGTGGGGCCCCTACCTGGTAGCCTGCTATTGGAGAGTTTTCGCAAGAGGGCCTGTAGTACCCGGGGGATTTCTAACAGCTGCTGTCTGGATGAGTTTTGCCCAAGCAGGAATCAATCCTTTTGTCTGCATTTTCTCCAACAGGGAGCTGAGGCGCTGTTTCAGCACAACCCTTCTTTACTGCAGAAAATCCAGGTTACCAAGGGAACCTTACTGTGTTATATGAAGGAGCATCTGTAAATCTTTAGCCTTCTGAAACACTGACCTTCTCTGTTAAGCAATTGTGGCCTGTAGCCATATCTTGAGAAGAAAATCAAGAATGGGATTAGCGGTAATAAGGGTTTGGGATATACTCTGCAGTCTTTGTAATTGTTCACCTATAATCCTATTTTAAATCTCAGAGTGATCCTGCTGACTGCCCATGAAGGTTTGTAATTAAGAAAGGACTGAACCACTGCCCTAAGTTTTTTTATGTGGTTGAAAACTAGATAATGAAATTAGCAGGTGCTAAGTATCAGTACTAAATGCTGTGTATATCACTACTTACGAAAAAACATTTAAAAAAACCAATTAGCATTGGACATCTTAATAAATTAAGTTGACTTGAGGTAAATATGTTGATAAAAACTAACTTTAGAAGTTTGAAGACTTTAAAACATTTCTATTATTGTTTTGCAAAGACTAAAATATTTGTTTTGCAAAGATTAAAATATTAAAGTACTGTAATCCACTAAAGATATACAATGAATTATTGGATTATCACACTTTTTAAAAACCACTTTGTAAGTTTAGAGGAGCATTCCAAAGCAGTATATTGGTTCCAATTAGAGTTTACTTTTTTTATTAATACATTACTATTACTAAATACCACTTTCCTTACGTACTAGTTAAATTGCTAGCATTGAACTATATTATGTACTTTTTGTTGATTTGGTACAAAATTTTTCCAATCTATTTTTATTTGGTCTGGAAGGCAACATTAATGGTACCAACCGGTCACAATTGAGCTGTTCTGATAATTCAGAATAAACACATGTTGCCTTAAAGAGTTATCTAGTATCTTTCATCTTATTTAGCATTGGAGCAAATAGTCAAGGTAAATCAAATCAATAACTGGTCATGATCATGTATCTGGAAGTACATGGAAGATCATGAACACTTTCTTTCCTTTTTCCTCACATGGCTTAAAAGTTAAGGTGCACATCATTGGGATAATGAGATTGTGTTACTCATTCTAGTGTGTTCTAAGCAAGTAGTTGATGTATGTTTATATTTTAAATCAGCTGTCAAGGGGAGACTGCAGCCTTAGTATGACAACCTGCACAATTTATAATAAGTGTTTATTCTATGGAAGGCAAGTCTTGCTTATGCTTTCTGCACATTCAGTGTATTGGTCATTTAAATTATTTCAGATTTAACTTGTAAAAGCTTTAATATGATTTCTGGTATTTTAGAAATAGAGTCTGTGATTCTCATTCTTTAAGATACGGATGTGTGAATTTCAATATAAAGTTGTATTTGCGAAAACTTAACTGTGTAGACTGTTATTTTCTTGGAATAAGTTTTATAGTTTTTTACAATTAACTTTTTTTTTTTAACCTGGAAAGCAAGCACAAACTAAGAATACTAGTATTAATATGGGTTTGGTTTTTGACTTTTGTTGCTTATAATAATTTAGAACTGGAAATGCATGAATGATAGGGAGCATAAAGCTGGTAAACCAACAAATTATATTATCTGTAAAAGCATTATTTGATAGCTTATTATAATTATCTTTTTATTTTTATTTTTTAAATATATCTTTTTTGATTTCAGAGAGAGGAAAGGAGAGGGAGAGAGACAGAAACATCAATGATGAGAGAGTCATTGATCGAACCCACAACCCGGGCATGTGCCCTGACCGGGAATCAAACCCTGATTGCCTGGATCCAAGGTCGAAGCTCAACCGCTGAGCCACGCCCGGCTGGGCTCTATTTATTCTTATAAGTCAGTAATATTTACAGACATACCTTTTTAGTTGGTTGGTTCAGAATTTTTATATAAATATTAGGTTTTAATTTGGGGCAGAGCAGAAATTTGGGGTTCTAAACATTTAGCTTGTAAGAAGAATGGTTTATAATAATGTTATGACAAAACCAGACAAGTTATTGTTTTTCATTATTTTTATTTGTTTAGGGGGTTTTTGTACTAGAAAAATAAGTTTAGGAATAATGGAACAGAATTTTTTATTACTATAGTATATTTGTAAAGAGAATGTAAATATAAATAAGGAAAAATAACTGAAATGCCTCAGTGATATATATAACTATTCAGTTTGCTTATATAAGGACAACTGAAGCTGTGATTTAGTGAGGACTCTGACCTCATTCTTACTTTTTACCAAAGTTGATTGGATATGAAACAAAGTTTAATGTACAACATTGGGTTGACTCTAGCAATAAAGTCCCCTTCGTGGTATTAAAATCATTACCCAGTATACTACAATAAAGGAAATGTTGTCAAAAGGATATTCTGTCCAACTCAAAAAAATTATAGTAGAGATGTAATTACAATGATTATAGAGAGCTTTGCGTAGAGGTTCAAATATCACCAGCAAGCAGTAGAAAATTCAGCAATAATCTTGAGGACAGAGAGATCAATCACCATGTTGTGTTGTTAATACTATACACAAAATAACAACAAAACATAGGTGTTAAGTTCCCCCATATCCCGACTGTCCACTTCCACAAAAGAGCTATTTCAGTTCCTTCCAGAAATCTGGAGGTATCTTTTCTTCCATTTTTATACCTTCCTGTAAGTTAGCATGAGAATGCCTGGGTAAAGGAAGGCACAAAGATGCTCACTCCCAGGGGGACTCCTATGGTGCTCAAGCAAAGATGAGAATAACCTGTGTAACATTACATAAAAAAGCTGAAGTATGCCACTCCTTCAACTTTTTTAGTTTCCCTTGTTGGAGATATACAACAAAACCCCCTAATCTCCTCCTTTCAGCTGAAAAGTTGGTCCTCCAAAATTCACTTCTATTGCAAATACAATTAAACATATTTACAATTATAGAGACATATTCCTTTTCAGCCATGTAATAGAGTTGTGTTGCAACGGGTGTTACTGTAGGACAGTTGCAAGTGGAACCAAAAATCTTCACTTATATATATTCGCCATTATATAAGTTTACTTTCTACCATTTTTTATTTTATTCCACCAGTATCATAGATTGTATTGTTAGTAAAACAAACAAAAAGGACCCAACTTATAATAGTTTCATATGAAAAAAAGAAAGAAGATAATAAGTGGTAATGTTTCAAATACTGGCTAAACACATTAATTTAAGCAGGTGGTTATCAGAATTGTGATTTAGGATTCCAAAATCTTGTGAGTTTGTTTTTCTATGCAAAATACATCACTTTCATGTTCGTATTCTCTTACAAATGTTTTGAATGGAAGTTGCAGATTCTACTAAGATAACTTTATTGCTGACATTTTTATTGTTGTTCTTAATTGGGGGCATGCTAGTGTTCTGTGACTTTCGCAATTCTCTCAGAAACTTTTTACACTGTATTGAAATGATAGAACTGATTAATTTTGAGGCACAACTTCCTAATTAGTCTATATAGTGGTTAAAACGAAAATGTTATGTGTAAATGACAGGATTATTACTTTTTTTTTTTTTACATCAGTTGAAACAGTCAAATAAGTTAAAAGAATACTAAGAACTGGAGAAATGGAGAAAATATTTGGGGGCTAATTCTTTTTGCCTTATTTACAGTATAACAGGCTCTAAAATATACTGAAATCAAGGAGCTTTAACTTTATAAACGTATTATATAAATAAGATCTGGTTTTTAAAATAGAGAAGGAGCTTTTACATCATCTCCTTTTGTCAAAGGGATAAGGTCCATTAGCTTGCTCAAGCCCTTTTGATTACGAAGATTTTAAACCCATTTTTTCTCCCACCAAATCAGGGAGTTTATTATACAAGAACTGAAACCTTGAAAGGCCCTGGAAGAAAGCAAGAGAATATGTTTCCCTCTGAGTGATTATAGAAAAAGGCCTCAAAGAAGCCACAGGTGGTTTGGGAATTGGAATTATTCACACCTGGCATTCATAGCCACCCCTCTTACACCCCTCCCCCCCTCCCTCACCTCCTGGTGCCCTAGGACAACATCATCCTCAGAAAGACAGGTGTTCAAGTTTGGCATGGAGACAGAAAACAGTTCCCTTTTTTTCTCTGTGTTTGGAAAATAATGGATTCTTGACACAAATATTAAAATTGAAACTGTAATGCATGTCTTGATTTATGGGATTTTGAATTGACAATAAAATAACACGTAACTTACATGGATAGTCAAGATCATGAGGTGAAGAAGTAAATCATTTTGTTTTCTCCGTGAAAAAAAAAGATGTTGAGAGAATTAATTTTGTCCAGGGGAAGAAAAGACCTTTTGATCATTTTTAAAATGTTTTTATTTATTTCAGAGAGAGGAAGGGAGAGGGAGAGAAATAGATACATCAGTGATGAGAATCATTGATTGGCTGCCTCCTACATGTCACCTACTGGAGATTGAGCCCACAACCTGGGCTTGTGCCCTTACTGGGAATCAAACCACGACCTCCAGGTTCATGGATCAATACTCAACCACTGAGCTAGGCTTTGATCATTTTTAGTAAGCATTTTTACTTAGCCATCATTCAATAATCATTTACTGCATGTATGTTCTTGGGCAGGTTACTTAACCTTAAATGCCTCATCAATGAAAAGGGGATTTACACACACCCTGGGGTTAATGAGCAGACTCAGTAAGTGCATCTTTCTGAAGCCCTTAACAGAGAGCCTAGCATCTTAAATGCTGCTTTTTATTGGCTCTCTCATACTTTGCCATCTAGCAGCAGAGACACAAATTATGAGACAATGTGATAAGTACCGTAACAGAGATACGTTAGATAAATGTTAAAGAAACACAGACAAGCAATTAAGTGTGAAGATGGGGGAAGGAAGGTGAGATTGAATTTAGTATTGAAGGAAACTTTAATTTTATCTGTTTAACAAGGTTAGGAAAACCATTTCAGATAGAGAAAATAAAAAGAGATTTGAAAGCTCAGGGTGTGTTCAACATAGAGATCACTAATCAGAGACATTTAATGTGGTGTGGCTGCAACTTTGGTACCTGGAAGGGGGGGACCAACGTGGCAAAGAGGTTAAAAACATAAGACTTGGAAGTTTAAGTACTTCTTCTGTTTGTTACTAGCTTTATAATCTTAACCAAGTTAATTCAACTCTTTGAATCTCAATTTGCTTATCTGTAAAATGGGGGAGTAGGTAGTAGCAAACACTACTTTTAAAGATTTGTTTTGATGAGATGATAATAACTATTATTAATTAAGTACTTACTATATATCAAAGACCTATTCTAAATATTTTTCATTTATTATCTCATTTGATTATCACCATAAGTAGATGCTATTAAGTAGAAATCGAAGCACAGAGAAATTAAGTAACTTGCACAAGTTAGTTATAAGCAAATCATGGATATAAAGCACTTAGCAGGATACCCAGCCCAGAGTGAACATTCAGTAAATGTTGGCTGTTGTTGTGGTTGCTGCTGTTGTTGATTTTAACAAAATAACTGAAGAATATTAGAGATTAATGGGAGCTGAAGTGACTGAGCAGAAACAGAGCTCCAGCTTTCAGACTTCAACTCCAACTTTCTGTTCTCCCTCTTTTATCACTGAGAAACTAAAGGAAGCAAAGAGTAGTTGGTTGCCTAATACCCCTCTCTGCTTCCACATAGGATCATATTACCAGAGAATCAGAACCCATCTATTCTTTCAAATGACTTCTTGGAAGAACATTGCTCAATATATCACTCAAATTTTAAAAGTGGGCTACACATTTTATACCAGGTGCAGAGTTTTACCTATATCTGGCTCATATTCTTCAGTTCTAAATCAGTTTTGTCATAGTCTATATAAAATGGAGATTTTAAGTGGATGATTAACTATACTCTGAGTACAGTCTTTTCATGGAGTCTGCTGTCAAGTCTCCCTTTAAAGGCCCACCTTCCAGGATCACCATTTCCAGCCATATCCCAATTATTTATACTTATTTCCCTACTCTGAAATCTCTCCAGAGCCTTCTGTAACTCTAGCATTCATAATGCTATATAGTAAGGGGATGGTTAATGGAGAATATAATAGCAGAATTACCTCATGAGTCCTCTTTGCTTAGTATTCATCCATAAATCTGGTCTTCACACTTTTCTAATCATAGTCAATTGTTTACCCACATGGCCATCCTTCACTGCATTTTTTAAAGCTGTTATTTTGCCCATGTGAACCCCCATACATTCTTTCCAACTGAGCTCTTTCTATTTGAGCTCTTAATTTATCAGTAATTTGTACCAAGGAGGTTCCATCTTCTAATTTAGAGTGATAGCCAGTGCCATTCCTCCACTCCAATTTGGTGACATTTGTGGTCTCAGTAAACATAGTTTCTGTTTAATTATCCTGTGAGGTGTGGAAAATCATGCCAACCTGGGTGTCAGGAGCTGTGAACTGCTGACCAATTACAGGCCATTGTCAATTCACTTGACCTTTCAGTTCCCTAAACTGTATAACAAAGGGGTTAATCTCTAAACTTCTTCCAGCTTGAAAAAAAATCTGTGTCCATCTGGGTCACTGATGTCCCCGGGACATTACTGACATAGTTATTTCTAACAAACATAGCTTCTGACTGCTGACACTAATACACTGAGATCTACTTCCTAGGTTCCTCCTTAAGCAGTAATAGACCCAAGCTGATCCTAGCTTGTTGATATCAAACACTACAGAATATCTATTCTATATTAAAATACTCTTTCACTGGGCTTCTGTTTTATTCATGTGCTGACTTCATAGTAGCACTTTTCATTTTAATCAAACTTTAAGCCCTGCTTCCATTTGAAATTACCAAATTATGGATATTTATGGGCACTTTTATGTTCTATTCTCATTTCTAAATAATTTATGTATATTTTTTAGAGAGCACCAAATTCCTGTTTCAAATAAATTAAACAAAATTTAGGAAGATACTACTTCCACAGTTTGCAATTATAGAATGATCCATCTTTGAACAAACACTTAATAAGCATGTACTATGCACAAGGAGTTGTACTGGGTGCATAATAAATCTTTAATTGAATCTGGTATTGGTTGAGGTTTTAGTTTTTTGGGTTTTTTTAATCCTCACTGGAGGATATTTTTTCCATTGCTTTACAGAGGAGTAGAGGGGCAAGAGGGAGAGAGAGAGAAACATTGATGTGAGAAAGACATATCAATTGGTTGCCTCCTGCACACACTCTGACCAGGACCAGGGATTAAGCCTGCAACCGAGATACATGCCCTTGGCTGGAATCGCACCTGGACCATTCAGTCCTCTGGCCAATGCTCTAACCGCTGAGCCAAATCAGCTAGGTTTTAGCCTTAAAGACTTGCAAAATGAACACAAACCTAGTTTTCTTTTTTCAGTTGTTTTTGCTGTGCCTTACATGCATGATGACATGAACTTTAAAATTAAATCCAGTAAAAAAGTGTTTTCCTATTATTTTTAACCACACCCTTAGATTTAAATGGCTATAATTAATGGTGCATTTTTATTTATAATTTTTGGTTTACAGCAGCAAAACTAGTTATTATAAAATAACTTTTTAAATATATTTTGAGTCTAGTGACTTAAGAGAATGACTTATAAAAGATTCTTATCATGGTAGTTACCTTTTAGCTACTAATAAAGAATTTGGTAGCTAGCATGGGAATATATTCAGGCATCCTAGGAGTTCATAATTAAAAAAAAATGTACCCACTTTTACATGCTCCTGATAACAGTGCATTGAGAATTCTGTACAATAATTGCATGAATGCTTTTATTTATTTTTCCGACATGTCAAATTTTTAAAATTTATTTTAATTGTTAAGGATGTTACAGATGTCCTCCATTCCCCTCACCTTATTGGCCACACTTTGGCCCAGCTGCTCCCCTGGCCTTCACCAGATTATTGTCTGTGTCCATCAGCTATGCATATATGCATATAAGTTTTGGCTATTCTCTTCCTGCCTCCCTTCCCTCTAGGATCTGTTAGGCTGTTGCATGTTTCCATGACTCTGGACCTATTGTTTGTCAGTTTATTTTAATCATTAGATTCCACATATAAGTGATATCATGTGATATTTGTCTTTTTCTGACAGGGTTATTTCACTTAGCATGATAATTTCCAGGTACATCCATGTTGTGTAGGCTGTGTGCTCTGTCCTGTTGTAGTTGAGCCTTGGTTGCTGTTGGCATCACTGGGAGATATTGACCCCAGGCCAGTCAGCTGTGAGGGCCAGCTGCAACTACAGCCAAAGAGCTGGTATGCTGGAGACACCCCTATGGAGCAGGATTTATTTCAATGGAGCTTTGGCGTTCACCAAGTGCGCCCCTTGTGTGTGTCACTCGTGGATGTGGTAGGGTTGTAACCCAGCGTGGTGAAGTCTGACCACCAGGTGCACTGTCTTTGGGGCCTCCTAGGAGGTGCAAAGTCAGCCTCTGCCAGTGCCTTGCCCAGGGCCACCCAGCATGAGCTACACAGCAAACAGTAGTTGGCTGCTACTTGTGCTGGGCTTGGTGGTGTCCAGAAGAGGTTAAGCTATGAACCAATGCAGGCTTCCACTAGTGCCAGGCCTGGGGCCACTTATCAAGCCATACGGGGCATACTGCTGCTTGTTTGAGAGATTTTAGGAAAGTCCTAATCATGGGGCTCGAGAGGCCACTTGCATAGAAAAGCCACTGGAAATGGCTTGGATAAGCTTGCAAGTACAGAAGGGAAGGGTCTCCGGGAATCACAAGGGTGGGGCCAAAGGTATGAGTCAGGTGCTGAATGTTGTGCTCGAGGGACGAGAAGAAAACTCAAGACATGGAGAATGTAGAATTTAGGTGGAGATGCAGAGGGCTGAGGCTCTGGAGGCGCTGCAACAACCCTCCTTACCATCCAGCGATTTTTATTGTGAGTTACAGAAAGGCAGGTGTGAAAGATAGGGATCAGTAGAAACTATAAAATGTGCATGAACAAATGGCTTTGTTTTGTGCTAATGCTTCACATTTGTTCTTAAGGCCATAACTCTCCTGGGGACAAGCTTCCCAGATCAATAAGGATCTGTTTTCAGTTCCTGTCAGAAATGTTTCCCTCATTTTCAAGGGGATTTCTGTGATTCTGGGGAAGCTTGCTACCCAACTCCTTCAGAGTTTGTTTGTTGTTTGCTGGCCTTTTCCTACAGCTGAAGATTCAAATGTGGCACCTGCCTGCCTGCTCTGTTGGTGGAGGGCTTGCCAAAGGAGCAATGGCCTCTGCCAGCTCTTCTCTGTGGGAGAAAGCTGCCCCTCCACTTCTCATCCCAATTTCAGGCTGGTTAGTTCCTCCCCAAATATCCCAGGTTCCTTTCAAGCTGCTGCCAAGCAATGGAGCTCAGAGGGAGTGGTTCTGAGTGAGTCCGTGGGCTGGCCCTTTAAGAGGAGCTGCTTGGGCCCTGCTGGGCATGGGTCAGTGGTTGAGCATCGGCCTAGGATCCAGGAGATCAGGGTTTGATTCCCAGTCAGGGCACATGCTGGTTTGAGCTCGATCCCCAGTTGGTGGTGTGCAGAAGGCAGCCAATCAATGACTCTCTCATCATTGATGTTTCTCTCTCTCTCCCTCTTCCTTCCACTCTCTGAAATCAATAAAGATATATTAAAAAAAAAAAAAAAAAAGAGGAGCTGCCTGGGATTCCCACAGCCTCTGCGTCCCTCAGCACCAGTCCATGCTGGTTTTTACTGCCCAAAGTTTTGGAGACTTCCCTTCCCAGACCTGGAGCCCTGGGCTGGGGGCCCAGTGGGGAGCTGGGACCCCTCCCTCCTCAGGGAAACCTCCACAGCTGAGATATCCCTCCTGGGTTTAAACCGCAGCACCAGCTGTGGGCCTGCCACCACATCTCCGCCCCTCCTACAGGTCTCATTGCTTCTTCAGTTCTCTGGTTGTAGGGCCTTTGTGCAGCTAGATTTCAGGAGGTTCTGAGTAATGGTTCTGTATTTTAGTTGTAATTTTGATGTGATTGTGGGAGGTGGCAGGTGCAGCTGTTACCTATGCTACCATCTTGTTTCTCCCCTCCCACTTTTAATTTTTTTAAGGAATCTCTGTATTGTTTTCCACAATGGCTACAATAGTCTGTATCCCCACCAACAGTGTACTAGGGTTCCTTTCTCTCCAGAGCCTCTCCAGCATTTGTTTTTTGTTGATTTATTGATGGTAGCCATTCTGGCAGGTGTGAGTTGATACCTCACTTTAGTTTTAATGTGCATCTCTCTGATGGTTAGTGACATTAAGCATTTTTCAAGTCTCTTGGCCATCTGTATGTCCTTTTCAGAGAATTGTCTATTCAGGTCTTTTGCCCTTTTTTAATAATATTATTTGTCTTCCTTTTGTTAAGTTGTATGAGTTCTTTATATATTTTGTTCTTAACTCCTTATCAGATACATCATTGGCAAATGTTTTCCCATACATTGAGTTACTTCTTCATTTCAAGGAGTTTCTTTTGCTGTATAGAAACTTTTTAGTTTGATGTAATCCCATTGTTTAATTTTTTTCCTTTGTTTCTCTTACCCTACGAGATGTATCAGTGAAAATTCTGTTATATGAGATATATTTTTACTGTCTATGTTTTATTCTAAGATTTTTATGCTTTCACAACTTACATTTAAATATTTTATCAATTTTTATTTTATTCTTGTGTATGGTATCAGTTGGTGGTCTAGTTTCATTTTTTTGCATGTACCTGTCCAGTTCTCCTAACACCATTTATTGAAGAGACTGTCTTTACTCCATTGTGTGCTTTTGCCTCCCTTGTCAAATATTAATTGGCCATATTGGTGTGGGTTGATTTCTGCAGACTCTATTCTGTTCCATTGATCTATATGCCTGTTCTTGTGCTAGAGCCAGGTTGTTTTTGGTTACAATGGCTTTGCGGTATAGTTTGATATCCAGTATTGTTACCTCTCCAACTTGTTCTTCTTTCTCAAGATTATTGTGGCTATTAGGGTTATTTTTGGTTCCATATAAGTTTTTGGAATATTTTCTCTAAAACTGAAATATGCTGATAGTATCTTAATGGGGATTGCATTGAATCATCAATTGCTTTGGGTTGTATCAACATTTTAATGATGTTAATTCTTCCATTCCATGAACACAGTTTTCTCTCAGGGAATTAATTATGTTTCCACTTGTTTGTATCTTCTTATATTTTCTTTATCAATATTCTATACTTTTCTGAGGACAGGTGTTTTATCTACTTGGTTAAGTTTATTCCTAAGTATTTCATTTTTTTTTGTTACAGTGGAAACTGGGATTTTTTTCTTAATTTCTCTGAGAGTTCATTATTGTTGTATAAAAATGCCATTGATTTCTGGATGTTAATTTTTTATCCTTCTACTTTGCCAAATTCATTTCTTAAATCTGGTAGTTTTTTGGTAGAATCTTTAGGATTTTCTACGTACAATATCATGTCATCTGCAAATAATGGCAGATTTGCTTCCTCATTTACAGTTTGGATGCTTTTTATTTTTCCTCCCTGCCTGATCACTATGGCTAGGTCTTCCACTACTATGTTGAATAAAAGTAGTGAAAGTGGACAAACCTGTATTGTTCCTATTTTTAAGGGAAATGCTTTTAGTTTTTCTTATTAAGAATGAAGTTGGCTTTAGGTTTGTGATATATAGCTTTTATTATTTTGAAGTATGTTCCCTCTACTCCTGCTTTGCTAAGAGTTTTTACCCAAAATGGATGCTGGGCATGGCCAGTGTACCTCAGTGGTTAAGCGTCAACCCATGAACCAAGAGGTCACTGGTTTGATTACCTGGCTGGGCACATGCCTAAGTTGCTGACTTGAACTCCAATAGGGAGTTTGCAGGAGGCAGCCAATCATGTTTCTCTCTTGTTGATGTTTGTATCTCTCTATCCCTCTCCCTTCTTCTCTCTCTGAAAACTCAATAAAAAATATATTTTTTAAAAATGGGTGCTGAATTTTGTGGCATGCTTTTTCTGCATCTATTGATATATTCATTTGATATTTATGCTTCATTTTGTTTATGTGATGTATCATATATATTGATTTGTAATATTTTACTAGCCTTGTATCCATCTCCAGAATAATTTCAACTTGGTCATGGTATATTATCTTTTTAATGTATTGGTGGATTTGATTTGTTAATTTTTTTTAAATCCTCACCCAAGGATTTTTTTCCCATTGCTTATCAGTGGAAAGGGGAGAGAGAAAGAAAAAAAAAATCAATGTGAGAGAGACACATCGATTGGTTGCTTCCTACTCAAGCCCAGACTGGGGCTGGGAAACAAGCCCTAACCGAGGTATGTGCCCTTGACTGGAATCGAACCCAGAGACCCCCTCAGTCCACTGGCTGACACTCTAACCACTGAGCAAAACCAGCTAGGGCTGATTTGCTTTCTTTATAGTGTCTTTATCTGGTTTTGGAATGGGGATAATGCTAGAGTTGTTAAAGAGTTTGTAAGTCTTCCTTTTTAAATTTTTTTAAAAATTTGAGGAGGATAAGTATTTGTTTTTCTTTGACTATTTGATGAAACTCATCTCTAAATCCCTTTGGTCAAGGACTTTTGTTTTCTGGGACTTGATTACTGCTTCAATTTCATTAGTTGCTATCAGCCTATTCAGACTTATTTATTCCTCCTGGTTGAGTTTTGGGAGATTGTATGTTTCCAGTGATTTATCCATTTCACCCAGGTTCCCCTGTTTGCTGACAAATAAAGGCTCATCATATTTTCTTGCAATCCTTTGTATTTCTGTTGTGTCAGTTTATTTGGATCCTCTCTCTTTGTTTCTTGATGACTGTGGCTAAATATTCATCAATCTTGTTTTTCTTTTCCAAGGACCAGCTCATTTCATTGATCTTTTGTATTTTTTTTTTTTTTTTTTTTAGTTTCTATGTCATTTATTTCCACTCTGATCTTTATTATTTCCTTCCTTCTACGTATTCTGAGATTTTCTTTTTTCCTCTCTAATTCTTTTAGTTGTAGGGTTAGTTTATTTGAGATTTTTCTTGTTTCTTGAGGTAAGCTTGTAAAGCTATGAACTTCCCTCTCAATACTGCTTTCACTGTGTCCCATAGATTTTGTGTAATTGTGTATTCATTTTAATTTGTTTCCAGGAAGTTTTTTATTTCCTCCATGATTTCATTGTTAAGCAATTCATTAATAACATACATTTAGCCTCCATGTGTTTCAGTGTTTTTTAGTATTGTTATTGTAGTTGATTTCTAGCTTGGTGCCATTGATATCTGAGGAGATGCTTGATATGATTTCAACCTTCTTGAACTTGTAGAGACTTGTTTTGTGGCCTACCATGTGGTCTATCTTTGAGAATGTTCCATGTGCACTTGAGAAGAATGTATATTCTGTAGCTTTAGGATGAAATGTTCTGTAAATATCAATAAAATCCATCTGGTCTAGTGTCATCTTGAATGTCAATATACCCTTGTTGATTTTTTTCTCTGGAACACCTATTCATTTATGTCAGTGGGCTGTTAAAATTTCCTACTATGACTGTATTGTTGTCTCTTTGTCTTACAGTCCATTAGGAGTTTTAAAATATATTTTAATTCTTCTATATTGAGTGCATATGTTTAACAGGGTTATAGCCACTTGTTGAAATGATTCTTGTAGTATTATGTAGTGACTTTCTTTGTATCTACTTTTGGCCTTTGTTTTGAAGTCTACACATGTGAAGTATTGCTATCCACACTTTTTTTTTTCATTTGCTTGGAAAATATTTTTTTACCTCTTTACTTTCGATCTGTGTGAGTCTTTTGTTCTGAAGTGGCTCTCTTGTAGACAGTATTTATATGGGTCACTTTTTCTTATCCATTCAGCTATTCTGTGTCTTTTGATTTAAGCATTTGGTCGATTTATGTTTAAGGTTATTATTGATAGGTACTTATTTATTACCATTTTAATTCTTTGCACCTATATTCCTATCTCCCTATTTTTTTTTTCTTTTTACAACAGTCCCTTTAGTATTTTTTGCAATGCTTATTTGCTGGTAACAAACTCCTTTATCTTTTTTTTTGTCTGGGTAGCTCTTTCTTTAACCTTCTATTTTGAATGATAACCTTGCTGGACAGAGTAATTTGGTTTCAGATTCTTGTTTTTCATTAGTTTTAATACTTCATACCATTCCTTTCTGGCCTGTAGTGTTTCTGTTGAGAAATAAGTTCTTATGGGCGCTCTGTTGTAGTTAATTAAGTGACTGCTTCTCTCTTGCCGTCTTTAACATTCTCTCTTTGTCTTTAATGTTTGCCAGTTTAATTATGATGAAGGTCTCTTGTGTTCCTCTTGATTGTGACTCTCTGTGCTTCCTGAAGTTGTGTTACTTTTTCCTTCCCCAGGTTAGGGAAGTATTCTGGTATTATTTCTTCAAACAGGTTCTCTATCCTTTGCTCACTTTCTTCTTCCTCTTGTACCCTATGATACAGATGTTGTTCCATTCATGTTGTCACATAGTTCCCTTAAACTTTCCTCATGCTTTATAAGTCTGTTTTTTCTTGTTGCTGCCCTAATTCAGTGTTTTTTTCTACCTTGTCTTCCAAATTGCTGATTCAATCCTCTGCTTCATCAAACCTGCTGTTAATTCTTTCCAGTGTATTCTACATGTCAGATATAATATTCGTCATTTCCACCTGGTTCTTATTCATGGCCTCTATATCCTTTTTTCTGCTGTTGTCATTGGCACTACATTCCTTATAGTTCCCATTAAGTTTCTTGTAGCTCTCTTTTAAGTTCCTTGAGAATCTTTATAATTATTACTCTGAACTCTATGTCTGTCAAACTGCTTACCTCCATCTTATTTAGCTATTTTTCTGAGGATTCCCCCTTTACTTTAATTTGGGAGTTGTTTCTTTGTCTCCACATTTTAGTCTCTTTGTGTTTATTTCTATGTATTAGATAGACCTGCTATAACTGCCAGTCTTTGTGGGTTGACATTTTGTAGTGAATGTCCTGGGGAAACCCATTGGTGAGTTTTCCTTGAACTGCTCCACTGGATGGGCTAGCAGTGAACCTTTTGTGGGTTATTTGGGCTCTCCTTTTGTAATTGGGACTTGATTGTTGTCCCATTCATGAGTGGGCTATCCTTTCAGGATGGCAAAGTGTGAGACTCAGCCCCAAGTCCTGTGAGCTGACAAGGCAAGACAACACAAAACAAAAAGGAAACAAAGCATACAAAAAATCCTGAAAACTGGAGGAAAAACAACCACAAAGGAAAGAGAATGAGGAAAGAGAAATAAGAGTAAGAATAATAACCAGAAAAAATAAAAGGAAAAAGATAATAATATCAATAACAAAGTAAAAATACCAAGAATACTAGAAGAGAGAAGGGGCAGAAAACATATTCTGAAGGGAGAGAAAGGAGGAAGAAAATAAGAGTAAAGAGTAGGAAAAGAGAAATAGTAAAAATAAAAGAAGAATGAAAGAAAAAATTATAAGAAGGTAAAAAGAAAAGAAAGAGATAAAAAAAGATAGAATTATAGTGAGAAAAAGAAGGAGGCATATAAGAGAGATGAAAGAAACAAGAGCAAAAGGAGAAAATATAACAATAATAATAATAATACCAAAGCAATAAAAAAGAAAGAGTGGGGTGTTAAAGTACCATAGTATCAGTATAGCTGTCTTGCTGTTTATCTCTTCCTCTAAATTTTGTTTTAATAAATTTAGGTGCTCCTATATTGGGTGCATATATGTTTATCAGGGTTATATCCTCTTGTTGGATGGATTCCTTTAGTATTATGTAATGACATTTCTTGTCTTTCATTATGGTCTTCATTTTGAAGTCTAATTTCTCAGATATGAGTATTGCTACCCAGCTTTTTTTTTTTTCCATTTCCATTTGCATGGAAAAATTTTTTCCATCCCTTTACTCTCATCATGTGTGAGTCTTTTGTTTTGAAGTGGGTCTCTTGTAGAGAGCTTATATTTGGGTTCACTGGATAGTTCTTCCAGACAAAAAATCAATGAGGAAACAGTGACCCTAAATGACACCCTAGATCAGATAGATTTAATTGACATTTACAAAACATTCCACCCCAAGGCTGCAAAATATACATTCTTCTCAAGTGCATATCAGTAGATGAGTGGATATAATAGCTGTGGTACATTTACACCATGGAATACTACGCAACTGTATAAAAGAAGGATCACATATCCTTTGGGAAAGCATGGAGGGAAGTGGAGAGTATTATGCATAGTGAAATAAACCAGTCAGAGAAAGTCAAGTACTACATGATCTCACTCATATGTGGAATGTAATAAACAAAATAAACTAATGAACAAAATAGATCCAGAAACACAGAAGCATGGAACAGACTGAGGGATCTCAGCAGGAAGGTGGGGGTGGAGGGAGTGGGTGGGGAGAGATTAATCAAAGAACTTACATGACTATAAGCATAACCCATGGACATAGACATTGTTATTGGGAAGGCCTGGGGGTGGGGTGGATGTGGGGTGGAGGGGATCAATGGGGGGGAAAGAGGACATATGTAATATGTTCAGCAATAAAGATAAATTTTTAAAAAAAGAAAATATTGAGGAAAAAGAAAATCAAACAAACACCAACCAGAGAGTCAAAGATGGAGAGGATTGAGTAGAAGCTACACTGGCACTCCCCCAGGACCAAACTGGAATTATAACTAAAATATAGAAATATCATCCCAAATAAGCAGTTTAAGACTAGCTAGAGAGCACCTTCAAATAATCAGGGGCATAAAGCAGAGAATGCATAGAGACTGGTAAGAAGTACAGATGCATGAGAGGGTTGGCTAGAATCTTACAGGAAACAACTGAAGTTCTGGAGGGATATTTCAGCTGTGGGGGGCCCCATTGAGAACTCTGGGGTCTAAGCCCAAAGCTGGGCTCCCTGTTCCAGAGCACCAGAACTGAGAAAGGTGCCCACATAAATTCTGGCTGTGAAAAGCAGTAAGGTTTCTGTCTGCCAGGGAGAGACAGCTGGAAATGCAGGCAACCTCTTGAAGGGCCATAGCACCAAGTTTTGTGTGCAGCCATTTACCTTTACCTCCTGCAAAAGGAGGGCAGAGTGTACTATAGCTGTGTGAGGAAAATTCAGGAGTGCTAGCTTAGGGGATAGTGCTGAGAGGACAGCTATCTGGATACCTGTGCTGAGTCATTCCCCCAAACTGCAGAGGA
Source organism: Miniopterus natalensis (assembly GCF_054644295.1). NCBI lineage: Eukaryota > Metazoa > Chordata > Mammalia > Chiroptera > Miniopteridae > Miniopterus > Miniopterus natalensis. The sequence goes on from NC_142090.1 coordinate 31,301,364, forward strand.
AATTTTTCTCAGGCAGACATTTACTATCCAAAAAGCTTTTGAATGGGGGGGAAGCACTTGCCCCACCCTGTTGGAAAACTTGTCACCCCATCTTGTGGTGTTTCTACAGCCTGAGGCTCATTAAGAGACTGAATAACCATCAGCTTGTGGGTGCTTTGAGTCTTTGCCTGATTTGCTTCTGGACCGAGGGCTTGGAAAAGCAGACTTGGGTCCCATTTGTTCCCATCAAAATTCACATAGTACCAGCAGAGGGAACCACAAAGTGTGGAGTACAGAAAGCTTCAAACAGGGTACTCAAAGGAGTCACAAACAGCGTCTGACAGTGGCCTGCATCACAGAAAAACCAAAAGACTTAAAGCACTAGCAGATCTACTAGAAAAGATCCAAACAAGCGGCAAAGCTAGGGAGACAAAAAAAAGCCCCAAATGAAAAAACAAAAGAATTCTCCTGAGGAAGAGCTAAATGAAATGGAGATGAGCAATCTATCATATAGAGAGTTCAGAACACTGACCATAAGGATGCTCATCAGCAAGAGAAAAAAAATGTAACTCTGAAAGAAATTTAAAATGACATACTAGAAATACAAAAAACCCCCACAAACATTGGAATGAATAAACAGCAGATTAGTGGAAGCTGAGGGTTGAATAGTGAATTAGAAGATAATGTAGAGAAAATCACTCAATCAGACAACCAAAAGGAGAAAAATTTAAAAAACAGGACAGTTTAAGGGAACTGTGGGACAATATGAAATGTAACAATATTCACGTCATAGGAATGCCAGAAGATGTATAAAGTAAGCAAGGGATAGAGAACCTATTTGAAGAAATAATATCAGAAAGTTTTCCTAACCTGGTGAAGAAAAAAATCACACAAGTTCAGGAGGTATAGAGTCCCAAGCAAGAACCCAAAGAGGCCCACAACCAGACACATCATAACTAAAATGCCAAAAATTCAAGACCAAGAGAATCTTAAAAGCAGCAAGAGAAAAGCAAGCTGTTACCTATAAAGGAGCTCCCATGAGGCTGTCAACTAACTTCTCATCAGAAAATCTACAGGCCAGAAAGGAATGGCATGAAGTATTCAAGGTGATAGAAAGCAAGGATCTGAAACCAAGAATACTCTATCTAGCAAAGCTTTCCTTCAAAATAGATGGTGAAGTAAAGGACTTTCCAGACCAAGAAAAAAAAAAAAAAGGCTAAAGAAGTTTATTACCACCAAACCAGGACTACAAAAAATGTTTAAGAGACTGCTGTAATTAGAAGTTGAAATAGAAGGAGAAACATAGGCATAAAGAAATAAAATGGCAATACATAAGTACCTATCAATAATAACCTAATGTAAATGGATTAAATGCTCTAATCAAAACATAAAATAGCTGAATGGATAAGAAAACATGACCCAAACATATGCTGTCTACAAGAGTTCCATCTCAGAACAAAAGGGTCACACAGGCTCAAACAAACAAACAAATGAACGAACAGATTGTGGAGGACTTTAAAGGAGACATATATAGCAATACAGCCATAATAGGGGATTTTAACTCCCCACTAACTTTAATGGATAGATCTTCCAGACAACACAACGAGGAAACAGTGACTATAAATGACTCACCAGATCAGATGGTTATAATTGACATTTACAGAACATTCCATCCCAAAGCTCCAGAACATACATTCTCCTCAAGTGTACATAAGACATTCTTTTTTAAAAATATATCTTTATTGATTTCAGAGAGAGGAAGGGAGAGAGAAAGAGAGAGATAGAAGCATCAATGATGAGAGAGTCATCATCAATCAGCTGCCTCCTGCACGCCCCTGACTGGGGATCAAGCTCTGCAACCCAGGCAAGTGCCCTGACCAGAAATCAAACCACAATCTCTTGGATCCAAGGTTGATGCACAACTGCTGAGCCATGCCTGGCCAAGCTACATGGAACATTATGAAAGATAGACCACATGTTAGGACACAAAACAAGTCTCTACAGGTTCAAGAATATCAAAATCATATCAAGCATCTTTTAGGACATTTACACCATGGAATACTATGCAGCTATTAAAAAGAAGGTTCTCTTACACTTTGAGGGGGGGGGGCTGGAGAGTATTATGTAAGTGAAATAAACCAGTCAGAGAAAGACAAGTATCACATGATCTTATTCATATGTGGAATCTAACAAAATAAACTGATGAACAAAATAGATCCAGAGACATAGAAGCATGGAACAGACTGATGAATCTCAGAGGGAAGGCAGGGGGTGGGTGGTGGATGGGGAGAGATTAACCTAAGAATTTATATGCATATATGCATAACCCATGGACACAGACATTAATGTGGTGAAGGCCTGGAAGGGGAGGTGCAGGGTGGAAAAAGGAGACATTTGTAATACTTTCAACAATAAAGATATATTAAAATATATTTTAAAAAAGTAAAAAGATAACAGCTTACCAAGTGGGAAAAAACAAACAAAAAAACAAGTGAAATTAGTCTAGTCAGATTTTAGTGTGTGCTATGGTTGCCCTTTGGATACTGCTCTTATGTTGCTGGAAGCCAATTTTTTTGCATGCTGACTTCAGGCATCCTAAATGTTACAACCTGTCCAAGTTTGGCCCTCTGTGGGACTATATCAAACTAAAAGGCTTCTACACAGCAAAAGGAACTGACAACAAAACAAAGAAGCAGCCAACCAGATGGGAGAGGATATTTGCAAACATTAGCTCCAACAAAGGTTTAATTTCCAAAGTATATAAAGAACTCATAAAACTCAAGACCAAACAGCCCATTCAAAAAGTGGGCAGAGGTCCTGAACAGACACCTCTTCCAAGAAGACATATAAACAGCCAATAGATATATGAAAAGATGTCCAACCTCACTAGCAATTAGGGAATCGCAAATCAAAACTACAATGAAATACCACCTCACACCTGTTAGCGTGGCTATTATCAACAAGACAAGCAATAATAAGTTTTGGAGAGGTTGTGGAGAAAAGGGAACCTTCATTCGCTGCTGGTGAAAATGTAGGCTGGTACAACCAGTATGGAAATCAGTCTGGTGATTCCTCAAAAAATTAATAGAGCTACCCTAACAACCCAGCAATATATTTGTGTATATATCTGAAAAACTTAAAAACATGATTCGGAAAGATATATGCACTCCTATGTTCACTGCAGCATTATGCATGGTGGCCAAGACATGGAAAAAACCAAAGTGTCCTGCATTAGAGAACTGGATAAAGAATATATGGTACATGTACACTATGGAATACTACTCAGCCATAAGAAAGGATGAAATACTTCCATTTGCAACACTGATGAACCTTGAGACTATTATGCTAAGTGAAATAAGTCAGTCAGGAAAAACTAAGAACCATGTGGTTTCACTCATATGTGGGATATAAAACTGAAACTTGTAGACATAGACAGCAGTGTAGTGGTTGCAAAAGGGAAAAGAGTGGGGGTAAAAAGTGTTCCTAATATATGGTGATAAGGGAAGATATGACTTTGGGTGGTGGGCATACAGAGCATTATACAGATCTTGTAACAGCAACTTACACCTGAAACCTGTATGTTCATATTAACCACTGAAAAAATTTTTTCATATTAATATTCCCCCAAAACACACAAAAAAAGCCCAGCCCAGCTGACGTGGCTCAGTGGTTGAGTGTCCACCTATGAACCAGAAGGTCATGGTTCGATTCCCAGTCAGGACATATGCCCGGGTTGTGGGCTTGATCCCTGGGTGGGGGGGTGTAGTAGGCAGCTGATCAATGGCTCTCTCTTATCATTGATGTTTCTATCTCTCCCTCTCCCTTCCTCTCTCTGAAACCATTAAAAATATATTTTTTTAAAAATTCAAATCCCATTATTATGACTTTTTGTGATATAGCATTTTACACATCTATCGATATTCTCTGATTCTTTTGTATTTTCTATTTCATACCAACACTTCATAAGCATATAAAGACATTTCCCCCAACATACAGGCACACACTCCTTCTACCCCAGGCTATCCTACTTAAGCCATAAGCCCACTCAAATTTCATTTTAAATTACTTTGATACACATTAATTTCTCAGTTCTCTAATGCCTAGGTTAATGTAATCTGTTTGTAGTTTTACACGATATAATGGTGTTCTCTAATTGTTTAAGATTTCTCTAGTAATATTTTAATGTCATGGACCTTGTCACCTACACATTTTTGACCCTCACAAAGTACCTTAGTTTAGTTCTGTGTGATAAATAAATGCTTAAAAAGTAGAAAGATTATTTACATATAAGGACTGAAGGACACATATTAATTTTAGAATTTTTTATCATAAATTTATTTGCCTTGTCTTAGTTGAAATATTAATTCAAATATCATTTCCAAAACAGTCACAGAGAAAGAATCTCTAATCAACATCTAGATATTCCCACCCTCTCCTTTATAAATGAATATACTACCAATTTTTTAATGGCAAATGAACTTTAAAGTTTTCTCTAGTGGTGAAGAATTTTGAACTATTCACTTTTTCACTTGGCTTCTTTCTGGTCAGTTTCAGACAAATGGCCTACATAATCAGAAAGGCTATATAATGTTTTATTTATAATAGATTTGCAATTTTAATATAAATATGTAAAGCATTATTGAAGCTATATGTTCAGAAGTTTTTAAGACATTTTATTTTGAAACATTCTTTAATTTGGACAGTATTCACAGGTGGACATGCTTTATTAATCAAGGATATCTCTTAATTTGTGCTTCAGTAAGCACTTAAATTAGATTCTAATAGATTAGTTATCATGACTTTAAAAATATCATTTAGAAATCAGTTAAACTGGTGGAAGTTTTTAAAAAAGGAACACTAATGCATTTTACATCACTAAGGACAAGAAAAAGAACAAAAGTTTGGATTATCAAGTGAAAATAAAGAGTTTTAACATCAGTATATTTCCCCAATAATTAAAATAAATGTGTAAAATCTATTATATAGTAGCCTATTTTTATCAGATGATTACAATGCAGTGATTGAAAAATCTCTCTGAAACACCATTAAGAACATGACCTTATAATTTTATATTCTATATTATGTGCTAAGAATATTAACCTTAAAATAGCAACAAAATTTTTAATGTATATTCAAGTGTACCTTAGAATAATTTTTTTTCAATTTAAATGTTACATGCTGTTGATAATATAAATGCTGTTGAATTTGGTGTATGAGGGCACTTATTATTATGATCATAGTTATTTTGAATCAAAATAAATGAGAACAATGTTGGTGTGAATAGGACAAAGGAATAAGAGAGACTTGAAATCCATTAGTTTGTCAGAGAAATTAACACTCTGGGTATTTAGCAGTGATAAAACTGAATGGTTGGATTTCTTGATTTTATAATTATTTAAATAAAAAAAAAGGACTTATGTCTTCATAAGCCCATTTTTATAGCTCATATCTTTTGGGAAAAAAACTAAAAAATTTAATGCAAAGATTTTCTTGAGAGTTAAATAACTGTAAAAGTCAGAGACAAATACTTATAACCTCTTTTTAACCCAGAAAATCTAAAAGCAATGTCCTTCTTAAGGAGGGATCAAAAAAGAGATTGTTTATCCTAAATCAGTATTTAAGAAAATTCATTGAGCCCAGCTGGGCGTGGCTCAGCGGTTGAGCATCAACCTAGGATCCAGGGGTTCGATTCCCGGTCAGGGCTCATGCCTGGATTGCAGGCTAGACAGCTGATCAATGACTCTCTCCTCATTGATGTTTCTATCTCTCTCTCTCCCTCTCCTTTCCTTTCTCTGAAATCAATAAAGATATATTTAAAAAAAAAAAAAAATTCATTGAATCATTCAACACACATTTAGGCACTGCCTATGTTCCTTAGTATTCCATACAATGATACAGTAAAGAATAAAACAGAGGCAATATCTGCTTTATATAGAATTGTTTTATAAGTATGTAATAGCTAGTATACATATTTTTAAAATTTATACAGCTTGTTAAGCTTCAAAAAGAATTAACTTAAAAATATTGCCATAGCTATGTTCTCACCCTCACATTTATTATTTATTTTTTTATCTTTATTGTTGAAAGTATTACAGATGTCCTGCTTTTTCCCCTCCATTAACCCCCCTCCACCCTGCTCCCAACCCCCTCCTGCAGACCTTCACTTCACTATTGTCTGTGTCCATGGGTTATGCATATATGTATATAAATTTTTTGGTTAATCTCTTTCTTCCCCATCCTTCCCCCTCCCTTCTGAACTCTCAGTCTTATTCCATGCTTCCATGTCTCTGGATCTATTTTGTTCATCAGCTTATTTTGTTCATCCTCACTTTTAAATCTTAATGATTGAAAAAAATAAAATCATGCCACAGATTTGTACCTGAAACTCAGTAAACCAGTGCTCCACCCTAACAAAAAAGATTGAATACTGGACACCTTAATGTCAATAAAATATGTTGTATCACAAGACTGCATTTCACTGCTAAGGGAATGAGACCATTAGCTTCTAAGCTTATAGTGGTTCCTAACAGGCAGGTATACGTTTGTGCAGTGATTCAGTGAAGTCATTTTGCTGACCAACTCCCCAGGCTTCCTGGTAAAACTCAAGTTTCAGCAACAGCAGAAGTATTAATCTATTAGTGCTGTGTGATTTGATATATTCTATTCTTAGCAGGAAGATGATAAATTATTCATTAGCATGTGGGGTTTTTTGTTTGTTTATGTGGGTTGGTTTTTTTAAATCCTCAACCTAGGATATGTTTTTATTGACTTTTAGAGACAAAGGAAAAGAGAAAGAGAAAGAGAAACATTAATTGGCTGCCTCCCATACATGCCCCAACTGGGACTGAACCCACAACCAGCATATGTGCCCTGACAGGGAATTGTACTGACAACCTTTTGGTGTAAGGGAAGACACTCCAGCCAACTGAGCCACACTAGCCAGGGTTGATTAACATTGGTTTTTAAATTGTAAGGAAAGGGAGATTAAAGATGGTGGCAGACTGAGTGGAAGCTACACTCACACCCTCCCAGGACCGTACTGGAATTACAATTAAAATATGGAGAAACCATCTTGAATAATGAACTGCAAATGAAGACAAGCTGGAGAGCACCCTCATAACCAAGGAGGAAAAGTAGAAACCACATAGAGACTGGTAGGAAGTGTGGAGGCAGGAGAGTGCTGGCTGGGCTACCACAAACAGCAGCTGAAGATCCAGAGGGATATCTCAGCTGTGGGGGGTTCCCACTGAGGACCCTGGGGCCTAAACCCCAGGCTGGGCTTCCCAGCCAAGAGCACCAGAAGTGAGAAAGGTGCTCACATAATATCTGGCTGTGAAAAGCAGCGGGGTTTCTATCTGCCAGTGAGAGACAGCTGGAAATGCAGGCATCCTCTTAAAGAGCAAATGCACAAAGTTTGTGTGCAGCCACTCACCTTGGGCTCCAGCAGAGGGAGGGCAGAGTGGACTGGAGCTGTATGAAGAGAATCTAAGGTTGTAGGCTCTGGAGATAGAGCTCAGAGGGCAACCCTCTGGATTCCTGTGCTAAGTCATTCCCCCATACAACAGAAGACATCTTTCCAATCAGATATTTATCTTCCTTGTGGCTTTAGCCTGGGAGGTGGGGGAAGCCATTTCTCCACCCTTCTGGAAAACCTCTCACCCTACCCAGAAGAGTTTCTACAGCCTGAGTCACATTAAGAGAATCAGATTAAACAGCCTGCAGACAGAGGCTAACTCAGAGTACTTTGAGTCTTTGCCCAATCTGCTTCTGGACCTGGGGTTTGGAAAAGCACACTTTGGTGTACATCTTGGTCCTGTCCAGCTGCATCCAACCCCCCCTCCCCCAGAGGAGACCTCAAGCTGAGGATTGTTGATAGCCCCAAACAGTGTACTCAGGGCCAGTCACAAACTGCATCTGATATTGGCTTGCACCAGAGACCCTCAAAAAAGACTGAGTTCTAGCAGATCTACCTAATACATAGAAACAAACATTAAAAAGCAACCAAAATGGAGAGACAAAAAAACAAGCCCCAAATGAAACAATAAGAGAAGTCTCCAGAAAGAGTTAAATGATGTTAAGATAAGCAATCTATCAGGTATAGAGTTTAGAATACTGATTGTAAGGTTGTTCAACAGCATAAAGAAAAATATGGAGACTATGAAGGAAATTAAGAATGGCATAACAGAAATAAAGAATGTATTGAAAGGAATAAACAGCACATTAGAAGAAGCTGAGGATTGGATCAGCAAATTAGAAGATGAGGTAGAAAAAAATCACTCAGTCAGATATCCAAAAAGAAAAAACAATTAAAAAACAGGAGTACAGTTTAAGGGACCTGTGGGACAACATGAAACATTATAATATTTGCATTATAGAAATGTGAGGAAGGGAGGAGAATAAACAATGGATAGAGAATTTGTTTGAAGAAATAATGGCAGAAAATTTCCCTAACCTGGTCAAGGAAACAAGCACACAGGTTCTGGAGGCACAGAGAGTCCCAAGCAAGAAGAATCCAAAGAGGCCCATGCCCAGACACATCATAATTAAAATGTCAAAAATTCAAGACAAAGAGAGAATCTTAAAGGCAGCAAGAGAAAAATAACCTGTTACCTACAAAGGAGCTCCCATAGGCTGTCAGCAGACTTCTCATTAGAAACTCTACAGGCCAGAAAAGAATGGCATGAAGTATTCAAGGTAATGCAAAACAAGGATCTGAAACCAAGACTACTCTATCCAGCAAGATTATCATTCAAGATAGATGGTGAAATAAAGTGCTTCCCAGACAAAGAAAGGCTAAAGGAGTTTATCACCACCAAACCAGCATTGCAGGAAATGTTAAAGGAACTGCTATAATTAGAAGTAAAATAGAGAGTGAAATACAGGCATAAAGAATTAAAATAGCAATGGATAAGTATCAATCAATAATAACCTTAAATGTAAAACAAGTCTCTACAAGTTCAAGAAGATTGAAATCATATCAAGCATCTCAGATCACAATGGCATAAAATTAGAAATCAACTACAGTAAAAACATTCAAATACATTCAAACACATGGATGCTAAATAGAATGTTATTAAAAAATGAATGGGTTACCAATAAGATCAAGGAAGAAATAAAAAACTTCCTGGAAACAAATGAAAATGAACACACAACAACTCCATATGTATGGGACACAGTGAAATGAGTCCTAAGAGGGAAGTTCATAGCACTCACTACAGGACTACCTCAAAAAGCAAGAAAAATTTTTAGTAATCTAACCGTACAACATAAAAAATTAGAAAACTCCCCTGTGAAGTCATCCAAACCAGGGCATTTGTTTGCTGGGAGTTCTTTTTATTACTGCTTTGATATCATCAGTTGTTATTAGCCTATTCAGGTTTTCTGATTCTTCCTGATTCAGTTTTACATGAGGTCACTCATACGTGAAATCTAATAAACAAATAGATTGAGGAACAAAATAGATCCAGAGACACAGAAGCATGAAACAGACTGATGAATCTCAGTGGGAAGGTGAGGGTGGAGGAGTGGGTGGGGAGAGATTAATTAAAGAACTTATATGCATATATGCATAACCCATGGACACAGACAATAGTGTGGTGAAGGCTTGCAGGAGGGCCTGGGAGCAGGATGGAGGGGAGGTCAATGGAGGGGGAAAAGGGGGACATCTGTAATACTTTCAACAAAAAAGATAAATAAATAAATAAATAACTGAAATAAAATAAATACATTGCAAAGAAAGGTACCAAAAATGAAGTATAACATGGATTTCCTTTTTTAGCTTAGAAATATCTACCCAAAGCCACCTTTTCCATAAATATGGACAGTGATGGCCAAGCCTAGGAGAGAAACAGATCTGTGGCTGGAATGGATTTACTGAAAATAGTATTGTGGTACACTAATATGGACCTGGGAGAACTGAGGGTAATCCATTAGTAACTTTGGTCCTATTCAACAGTCAAGTAAGTTTTAATTTTTTAAATTTTAATCAGGCAGCACTGCAGTCAAGTAAAATGAGAAAGAAAACTGGCTTCTTTGAAAAGTGGAAGAAATTACAAACACCTGTTATTTATCTAGAGCTAGTTCTACCTTGCCACTCCACAATTCACCTACCATCCTTTCAGAAAAGGCATTAAAGCTAATGCCAGCCTGATTCCATCATGTCAATACCAAATACATCAGCAATAATAGTAAATTCTTTTTGGGGTCAAAAGATTCAAATGACTATTTTGAATGGTATAACCAGTACAAACATTTATCTATTGATTTTATTATTTTTAAAACGTGAACTTGTTAGGTGTTTCCTCTTTGTAAAGGATATACCATAAAATTAAGATATTCAATGTTATTATGATATAAAGGGTTTGAATAAACTTCTGAAGTTATGCCCACAGAATGGCAAATTAGGGGCCACAAAACCAAGGCTACCCTCCCCAATCTGCCCTCAGGAGACCAATTACTCAACCAAAATAATAGAAAACAAAACAAAGGTTGTGATTCTTGATGATGAAATAAGTAGCACCCTGGGATGATTAATACAAACACCTGTTTTAAGTCTATGGAAATAAAAAGGCATTTCTAAAGCATAAATGCCACATCATGGATGAGTTAATAAGAATATGGAGTCATGACCTATGGACACAGACAATAGTGTGGAGACCTGGAAGAGGGTGGGATTTGAGGGGACCAGTGTGGGGGGGAGGGGACATCTGTAATACTTTCAACAATAAATATAAATTTAAATATATATGTATATATATATATATACATGGAGTCTGAAAAGGTCTGAAGAGGACAGACCTAATTATGTCTAAGCTTATGAGTCTGATTAATATTTTTAGTCAATAATATCACAACAGATTGAATTCTTATAGCGCTTCATGTTGCTTCAGTGAAATCAAAGGAATTATGAAATCATTGATAGAGAGAAATTTCAAGGAAGCAGTAGTATTTTGTTAGTCACCTCTGAAAGTATTTATGTATTCCAGTTTGTTGACAGCAAGTCATTGGTTTGTTCATTAGTACAGAAAAAAATTTTCTATGGGAAAAAATGTTAAGTAACATATTCATAGGTACTATGTGGCCAAAAATGTATGTTTATATTATTTATATTTTTTAACTTTTAAATTGGTTACACTGGCATATTTTAGAAATAACCAGAATATGTTTTTTCAATTATCATAACATGACAAAAACTGTAGTTCTAAGAGTCAGAAGACCTGAATTCTAATTCTGACACTGCCATTTACTTGCCAAGTGACTTAGATGATGTCATCCAATCTTTCTAGATAGATCTCAGTTTAATTATCATTAAAACAACCTCTGAGAAAAACTCTTTCTAATCTGACATTCAGCAAGTTTTCTTACTGCTTCAACCATGTTTTTTTTACTGTATTAAGACTGTCATGATGACATTTTAATTTATATACACTACATTATTTTTTCAACTAATTTTTTTGTTATATTTTTATTATTAATGTCTCTCAATCCACCCCCCTTTGCCTCTCTCCACCCTAGTCCAGCCCCCTCAGTCCTTCACCACTTTATTGTCTGTAACCATGGGTCATTCATATATACTTTTTTTTTTTTTTGGTTGATCTCTTCCAGTTATCCCCCCACTCCTCCCCTCTGATATCTGTTAGTCTGTTGCATTTACTCATGCTGATCCTATTTTGTTCATCCGTTTATTTTGTTCTTTAGATTCCACATATAAGTGAGATCATGTGATATTTGTCTTTCTCTGACTGGCTTATTTTGCTTAGCATAATAATCTCCAGGTCTCTCCATGCTGTTGTAAAAAGAGTTCCTTCTTTTTACAGCTGTGTAGTATTCCACTGTGAAAATGTAAATGTACTACAGCTTTTTTATCCACTCATCTACTGATGGGCACTTGGGCTGTTTCCAAGTCTTGACTCTAGTAAATAATGCTGTTATGAACATTGGGGTGCGTATATTCTTTCTGATTCGTATTATAAGATTCTTAAGATATATACACAGAAGTGGGATAACTGGGTCAATAGGCAGTTCCATTTTTAATTTTTTGAGGAAATTCCATACTGTTTTCCACAGTGTGTGCACCAGTCTTCATTCCCAACAACAGTGCATTAGGTTGCTGATTTCTCCACAGCCTCTACAGCACTTGTTTGTTGATTTATTGACTAGTGAGAGATGATACCTCATTGTAGTTTTTATTTGCATCTCTCTGATATTTAGTGACATTGGACATTTTTTCATGTCTATTGGCCATCTGTATGTTCTCTTTGGAGAAGGAGGAGTGTCTATTCAGGTACTTTGTCCATTTTTTTATAGTATTGCTTGTCTTCATGGTACTGAGTTCTATAGTTCTTTATATAATTTGGAGATTAACCTCCTGTCTGATGCAAATATGTTCTCCCATATAGTGGCTTCCCTTTTTGTTTTGTTGATGGTTTCTTTTGCTGTGCAGAAGCTTTTTAGTTTGATGTAGTCCTTTTTGTTTATTTTTTCCTGTTTGCCATTCCTTACAGACATATCAGCAAAAATGTTGCTCCCAGAGATGTCAGATATTGTACTGCCTATGTTTTCTTCTAGAATTTTTATAGTTTCATGACTTACATATAACTTTATTACTCCAGTTTGAATTTATTCTTGTGTATGGTGTAATTTGTTTGTCGTTTTGTTGTTGTTTTTTGCATTTTGCTGTCCAATTTTTCCAACACCATTTATGGAAAAGACTTTTTTTTATATATCTTTATTGATTTCAGAGAGAGGAAAGGAGAGGGAGAGAGAGATAGAAACATCAATGATGAGAGAGTCATTGACTGGCTAGCCCGCAACCCAGGCATGTGCCCTGACCGGGAATCGAACCATGATTGCTTGGATCCCAGGTTGATGCTCAACCACTGAGCCATGCCTGGCAGGGTGGAAAAGACTGTCTTTACTCCACTGTATGCTCTTCTCTCTTTTGTCAAATATTAATTGAACATAAAGGCATGCATTGATTTTTGGGCTATGTGTTCTTTTCCATTGGTCTATATGCCTGTTCTTGTGCCAGTACCAGGCTGTTTTGAGTACAATGCACGGCAATATACTTTGATATTAGGTATTTTGATCCCTCCAACTTTTTTTCATCTTTCTCAAGATTGCTGAACAATTAGGGGTCATTTTGTTTCCATATAAATTTCTGAAATATATTTTCTAGATCTCTGAAATATGCCATTCATATTTTAACAAGAGTTGCATTGAATTTATACATTGCTTTGGGTAGTATGGGCTTCTTAATGATGTTCATTCATCCTATCCATGAACACAGTATATGCTTCCACTTGTTTGTATCTAACTATATTTATTTTTTCAGTGACCTATAGTTTTCCGAATTATAGGTTTTTCACCTTCTGGGTTAAGTTTATCCTTAGATACCTCATTTTTTGTTGTTGCAATGGTAAATGGGATTATTTTCTTGGTTTCTATTTCTGAGAGTTCATTATTGGTATATAAAAATGCCACCTACTTCCAGATATTAATTTTGTATCCTGGTACCTTGCAAAATCCATTTATTAAACCTAGTAGTTTTTGATGTATTCTTTATGGTTTTCTAGTACAATATTATGTCATCTGCAAATAATGACAGTTTTACTTCCTCCTTTCCAATTTGGATGTCTTTTATTTCTTATCTTTGCCTGACAACTGTGGTTAAGACTTCCAGCAATATGTTGAATAAGAGTGGTGAAAATGGACATCCCTGCCTTCTTCTTGATCTTAAGGGAAATGCTTTCAGTTTTTGCCCATTGAGTATGTTGGCTATAGGTTTCTCACATATGGCTTTTATTATGTTGAGGTATGATCCCTCTATTCCCACTTTATTGAGGGTTTTTATAATAAACGGGTGCTAGATTTTGCCAAGTGCTTTTTCTGTCTAAAGATATGATCATGTGATTTTTATACTTCATTTTGTTTCTGTGATATATCACATTTATGATTTGTGAATACTGAACCAACCTTGCATCTCTAGAATACATACAAATTGGTCATGATGTAGGATTTTTTTTTCCAAACATATCTTTATTGATTTCAGAGAGAGGAAAGGAGGGGGAGAGAGACAGAAACATCAATGATGAGAGAGTCATTGATCGGCTGCCTAGCCTGCAACCCAGGCATGTGCCCTGACCAGGAATCAAACCCCAATCTCCTGGATCCTAGGTGGATACTCAATGGCAGCCATGCCCGGCTGGGCATGATGTAGGATTTTTTAAATTTATTGATAGATTTGATTTGCTAATATTTTGTTGAAGATTTTAGCAAAAGTGTTCATCAGGAATATTGGTCTATAATTTTCTTCCTTTTTAGCGTCTTTACCTGGTTTTGGTATTAGGATAATGTTGGCCTCCTAAAAAGAGCTTGGATGTCTTTTCTCCTCCTGAATATTTTGGAACAGTTTGAGGAGAATGGGTGTTAGTTCTTTGAATGTTTGGTAAAATTCACCTGTGAAGCCATCCATTCCATCACATTTGTTTGCTGGGAGTTGTTTGATTACTGTTTCAATTTCATTAGTTTTATAGGGTCTATTCAGGTTTTCTGATTCCTTTTGATTGAGTTTTAGAAGATTGTATGTTTCTAAGAATTTGTCCACTTCTCCAAGGTTTGAACAATTTGCTAGCATATAGTTGTTCATAGTATTTTCTTACAATCCTTTGTATATCTGTGATGTCAGTTGTTACTTCACCTCTTTCTTATCTGATTTTTTAATTTGAGTCCTTTCTGTTTGTTTCCTGGATAGTCTGACTAAAGGTTCATTAATCTTGTTTATATTTTCAAAGAACCAGCTCTTGGTTTTATTGTTCTTTTGTATTGTATTTTTAGTCTCTATGTCATTCATTTCCACTCTGATCTTTATTATTTCCTTCCTACTTACTCTTGGCTTCTCTTGTTCTATTTTTTTTCCTAGTTCTTTTCTAGTTCTCTTAGTTATAGTGTTAGATTATTTATTTTCAACAAGATTTTTCTTGTTTCTTGAGGTAAGCTTATTATGCTATGAAATTGCCTCTCAGGACCACTTTTGCTGTGTCCTAATCATTTTGAGTTGTGTGTTCATTTTCATTTGTTTCCAGAAAGTTTTTAATTTGTTCCTTAATCTCATTGTTAACCCATTCACTGTTTAATAATATACTATTTAGCTTCCATGTGTTTCAATGTTTTTGAGTTTTTTTATTGCAATTGATTTCTAGTTTTATGTTATTTTATTCTAAGAAGATGCTTGATATGATTTCATTCTCTGAAACATGTAAAGACTTTTTATTTTGTGTCCTAATATGTGGTGTATCTCTGAGAATGTTCCTGTGCACTTCATAAAAATGTATATTCTGCAGCTTTGGGATGAAATCTGTATATAGTAATTAAATCCATCTGATCTATTTTGTTGTTTAGGGTCGCTGTCTCCTCATTGATTTTTTGTCTAGTAGCTCTACCCAGTGATGTCAGTGGGGTGTTAAATTCCCCTACTATGACTGTGTTGCTCTCAATCTCTCTTTTAAAGTATTCCAAGAGTATTTTATATATTTAGGTACTCCTATATTGGGTGCACATACATTTACCAGGTTTATATCCTCTTGTGTAGTGACCTTCTTTGTCTTTTTAATGAGCTTTGTTTTGAAGCCCATTTTGTCAGATAAGTGTATTGCTACCCCAACTTTTTGAATTTTTTTTTTTGTTTTCATTTGCATGTAATAATTTTTTGTATCACTTCACTTTTAATCTGTATGAGTCTTTTGTTCTGAGGTGGGTCTCTTGTAGACAGCATATATGTGGGCCACATTTTCTTATCCATTCAGCTACCACATATATTTTGAGTGGCACATATAATCCATTTATATTTTAAGTTATTAGTAGGTACTTATTTATTGCCATTTTATTCTTTTTGTCTTGTAGAGTTTCTGATGAGAAGCCAGATGACAGCCTAATGGGGACTCTTTTGTAGGAACATGAGCATGAATATTTATGGTTAAGACAGGAAGCTCTGCTCAACTGGGCATGGCTCAGTGGTTGAGCATCGACCTAGGATCCAGGTGATCAGGGTTAGATTCCTGGTCAGGGCACATGCCCAGGTTGTAGGCTTGATTCCCAGTTGGGGGCATGCGGGAGGCAGCCAATCAATGACTCTCTCATCATTGATGTTTCTATCTCTGTCTCTCCCTCTCCTTTCCTCTCTCTGAAATCAATAAAGACATATATATTTTTTTAAAGGCAGGAAACTCCTAGGAGATCCAAGATGGCAGCAGACTGAGTAGAAACTACACTTACACTCTCCCAGGACTAATATGGATTTATAACTAAAACACAGAAAAACCATCCTGAAAACAAACTGAAGATGAGCTGGAGAGCACCCTCATAACAAAAGAGGAAAAGAGACAGGAAAAAGACTGGTAGGAAGTGAAGACACCAGAGGGCTCACTAGGCTCCCACAGGCAGCAGCTGAAGGTCCAAAGAGAGATGTCAGCTGTGGGGGGGTTCCTACTCAGGACTCTGGGGCATAAACCACAGGCTGAACTTCCCAGCCAAGAGCACCAGAAGTGAAAAGGGTGCCCACATAACATCTGGCTCTGAAAAGCAGCTGGGTTTCCATCTGACAGGGAGAGGCAGCTGGAAATGCAGGCACCCTCTTAAAGAGCCATTACACAAGGTTCGTGTGCAACCACTCACCTTGGGCTCCAGTGGCATGGGAGTGAAGTGGACTGGAGATGTCTGGGGAGAGTCATTCCCCCAGACTGTGGGGGACATCTTTCTTGGTGCTGGACAGACTTTTGCCCTGCCCAGAGTAGTTTCTACAGCCTGAGGCTTGTTAAGAAACTGATAACAACTAGCTGCCCCACACTGTGGAGCTTCTACAGCCTGAGGCTCATTAAGAGGATCAGATTAACAAGTCTGCAGACTGAGGGAGACCTCAGAGTGCTTTGCGTTTTTGCCTGATCTGTTTTGGGACCTGGGCCCTAGAAAAGTAGACTTTGGTGTGCATCTCAGTCCTGTCCAAGTGCATCCAGCCCCAGCAGTGGAGACCTCAAGCCTGGGGTTGTTGATAGTCCCAAACAGGGTACTCAGGGCAAGTCACAAACTGCTTCTGACATTGGCCTATACCAGAGACCCTCCAAAAGGACTGAGAATCCTAGCAGATCTACCTAACATCTAGCCAAAATGGGGAGACCAAAAAACAAGCCCCAAATGAAAGAACAAGAGAAGTCTCCAGAAAAAGAGACAAATGAAACATAGATAAGCAACCTCTCAGATATAGAGTTTAGAATACTGATTGTAAGGATGCTCAACAGCATGAAAAAAGATTTAGAAACTGAAAAATGACCAATCAGAAATGAAGAATGACATAGCAGAAATAAAGACTACATTAGAAGGAATAAACAGCAGATTAGAAGAAGCTGAGGATCAAATCAGTGAATTAGAAGACAGGGTAGAAAAAATCACTCAATCAGAGACACAAAAACAAGAAAACAGTTAAAAAATAGGCCGACAGTCTAAGGGAGCTTTGGGACAGCATAAAATGTAACAATATTCATATTATAGGAGTGTCAGACAAGGTTGAAAGTAAGCAGGGGTTAGAGAACCTATTTGATGAAATAATGGCAGAAAACTTCACTTACCTGGTCAAGGAAAAAGGCACACAGGTTCTGGAGGCACAGAGAGTCCCAAGCAAGAAGAATCCAAAGAGGCCCATGCCCAGACACATCATAATTAAAATGTCAAAAATCCAAGACAAAGAGAGAATCTTAAAGGAAGCTATAGAAAAGCAAACTGCTACCTACAAAGGAGCTCCCATAAGGCTATCATCTGACTTCTAATTGGAAACTCTACATGCCAGAAGGGAAAAGCAGAAAGTAGTCAAGGTAATGCAAGAGAAGGATCTGAAACCAAGACTACTCTATCTAGCAAGACTATCAATCAAGCTGGATAGTGAAATAAAGAGCTTCTGAGACAAAAAAAAAAGGTTGAAAGACTTTCTCACTACAAAACCAGCATTTCAGGAAATGTTAAAGGGACTGCAATAATTAGATGTAGAAATAAAGAGAATGAGACACAGCTATAAAGAAACAAAATGTCAATAAATAAGTGTCTTTCAATAATAAACTTAAATGTAAATGGATTAAATGCCCCAATAAAGAGATATAGGGTGGCAAAATGGATAAGAAAACATGACCCAAATATGTGCTGTCTACAAGAGACCCACCTCAGAACAAAAGACTCAGACAGGATGAGAATGAAGGGATGGAAAAAATTTTTCCATGCAAATGGAAATGAA
This sequence comes from Miniopterus natalensis, assembly GCF_054644295.1. Lineage (NCBI taxonomy): Eukaryota > Metazoa > Chordata > Mammalia > Chiroptera > Miniopteridae > Miniopterus > Miniopterus natalensis. The sequence continues at coordinate 31,319,617 of NC_142090.1, forward strand.
AAAAAAGCTGGGGTAGCAATACTCATATCGGACAAAATAGACTTCAAAATGAAGACCATAATGAAAGACAAGAAAGGTCATTACGTAACACTAAAGGGATCAATCCTGCAAGAGGATATAACCCTAATAAACATATATGCACCCAGTATAGAAGCACCTAAATTTATAAAAAAAATTCTAGTGGACTTTAAGGGAGAGATCAACAGCAATAATACAGTAATACTTGGGGACTTTAACACCCCACTGACTTCACTGGATAGATCTTTCAGACAAAAAATCAACATGGAAACAGTGACCCTAAATGACACACTAGATCAGATGGATTTAATCGATATTTACAGAACATTCTACCACAAAGCTGCAGAATATACATTCTTCTCAAGTGCACAAAGGACATTAGCAAAGATAGACCACATGTTAGGACACAAAACAAGTCTTTAAAAGTTCAAGAAGATTGAAATCATATCAAGCATCTTCTCAGATTATGATGGCATGAAACTAGAAATCAACTACAATAAAAACACTAAAAGACATTTAAATACATGGAGACTGAAAAGCATGTTTTTAAACAATGAATGGGTTACCAAAGAGATTAAGAAAGAAAGAAAAAACTTCCTGGAAACAAAGGAAAATGAACACACAACTCCAAATCTATGGGACACGATGAAAGCATTCCTGAGAAGGAAGTTCATAGCACTACAAGCCTACCTCAAAAAAGAAGAAAAACTTCTAATAGACTCTCTAACCCTACAACTTAAAAACTTAGAAAGGGAAAAACAAGAATAGCCCAGAGTAAGTAGAAGGAAAGAAATAATAAAGATCAGAACAGAAATAAATGACATAGAAACTAAAAAAACAATACAAAGGATCAATGAAACCAAGAGCTGATTCTTTGAAAAGCTCAACAAGATTGATGAACCTTTAGCCAGACTCATCAAGAAACAAAGAGAGAGGACACAAATAAACAAAATCAGAGACAAAAGAGCTGAAATAACAACTGACCCAACAGAAATACAAAGGATTGTTAAGAAAATACTATGAACAACTATATGCCACCAAGCTGGACAACCTGGGTGAAATGGATGAATTCCTAGAAAAATAAAACCTTCCAAAACTCAGTCAGCAAGAGTCAGAAAACATGAATAGGTCAATAACTGCTGATTAAGTTGAAGCAGTGATCAAAGGGTTCCAAGCACACAAAAGCTCTGGCCCAGATGGCTTTACACAGGAGTTTTACCAAACATTCAAAAAAGTATTAACACCTATCCTCCTCAAACTATTTCAAAAAATCCAAGAGGAAGGAACACTTCCAAATTCTTTTTATGAGGCCAGCATTCCAAAACCAGATAAAGACACCACAAAGAAAGAGAATTACATACCAATATCCCTAATGAACATAGACGCTAAAATCCTCAACAAAATATTAGCAAATTGGATCCAGCTATATATTTAAAAGATCATACACCATGACCAAGTGGGATTTATTCCAACACTGCAAGGCTCATACAATATTCACAAATCAATAAATGTGATACATCATATAAACAAATTGAAAGATAAAAATCACATGATCATATCAATAGACATAGAAAAAACATTCGATAAAATTCATCACCCATTTTTGATAAAAACTCTCAGCAAAGTGAGAATAGAGGGATCATACCTCAACCTAATAAATGCCATATATGACAAACCTACAGCCAACATCATGCTCAATGGGCAAAAACTAAAACCATTTCCCCTAAGTACAGGAACAAGACAGGGGTGTCCACTTTCACCACTCTTATTCAACATAGTAATGGAATTTTTAGCCACAGTGATTAGACAAGAAGAAAACATAAAAAGCATCCAAATTGGAAAGGAGGTAAAAAAACAAACTGTCATTATTTGCAGATGACATAATATTGTACATAGAGAATCCTAAAGACTCCACCAGAAACTACTAGATTTAATAAATGAATTCAGCAAGGTAGCAGGATATAAAATTAACACCCAGAAATCGATGGCATTTTTATACACCAATAATGAACTGTCAGAAACAGAAACTAAAAAAACAATCCCATTTACCATTGCAACTAAAAAATAAGACACTTAGGAATAAACTTAACCAAAGATGTAAAAGACCTTTACTCAGAAAACTACAGGACACTAAAAAAAGAAATAGAGGAAGATATAAACAAATGGAAAAATATACCATGTTCATGTACTGGGAGAATTAATATCATTAAAATGTCCATATTACCCAAAGCAATCTATAAATTCAATACAATCCCTATTAAAATACTAACAGCATATTTCACAGATCTAGAAAAAACACTTCAAAAATTTTTGTGGAACCAAAAAACACCCTGAATAGCCACAGCAATCTTGAGAAAGAACAACAAAGTTGGAGGGATCACAATACCAGGTATCAAGTTATACTACAAAGCCACTGTAATCAAAACAGCCTGGTACTGGCACAAGAACAGATATATTGATCAGTGGAACAGAACAGAGAACCCAGAAATTGACCCATGCCATTATGGTCAATTACTATTTGACAAAAAGGGCAAGAACATACAATGGAGTAAAGATAGTCTTTTCAATAAATGGTGTTGGAAAAATTGGACAGATATATTCTTTGTGCCTTATGTTTCTCTCATACTCAATTTTTCTTCCTCTTACAGCAGTCCCTTTAACATTTTTTGTAATGCTGGTTTTGTACTCATAAATTCCTTTTGCCTTTTTTTGTGTGTCTTGTAAGCTCTTAACTTCACCTTTAATTTTAAATGATAGCCTTGCTGAATAAAGTAGTCTTGGATTCAGAAACTTGCTTTTCAGTACTTTGAATACTACATGCCATTCCCTTCTGGCCTGTAGTGTTTCTATTGTGAAATCAGCTGACAGTCTTATGGGAGCTCCTTTATATGTAACTAATTGCTTTTCTCTTGCTGCATTTAAGATTCTGTGTTTTTAATTTTTGGCATTTTAATTATGCTGTTTCTTGGTATGGCCCTATTTGTGTTCTTCTTGCTTGGGGCTCTCTGTGCTTCCTGAACTTGTGTGACTTTTTCTTCACCAGGTTATGGAAGGTTTTTGCCATTATTTCTTCAAGTAGTTTCTCTACTCCTTGCTCACTTTCTTCTCCTTAAGGTATTCCTATGATGCAGATGTTGTTACATTTCATGTTGTCCCACATCTCCCTTAAACGGTCCTCTAACTTTTCAATTATTTTTTCTTTTTGGTTTTCTAATTGAATGATTATTTCCATCCTATCTTCTAATTCATCCATTTGATCCTCTCTTCTGCTAATCTATTTTTTATTCCTTCCAGCATATTCTTTATTTCAGCCATGTCATTCTTCATTTCTGAAAGGTTGTTTTCATAGTTTCTATATTTTTCATGCTGTTTAACATTCTTATAATCATTACTCTGAATTCTCCATGTGATAAATTGCTTATCTCCATTTCATTTAGCCATTCTTCTGAAGAATTTCCTTTTTCTTTCACTTGTGGCCTGTTCCTTTGTCTCCCCATATTGGCTGCCTCTTTGTGCTTGTATCTACTTATTAGGTAGATCTTCTATGTCTCTCAGTTCTTGTGCAGTGGCCTTCTGTAGTGGATTTTATGGGACCCAGTGGTGTAGTCTCTTGATAATCTGAGTTGGGTGCTCCAGGAATGTCTCTTGTGTGGGTTATTTGGGCCTTCCTATTGTAATTATCTCTTGGTTGCTATTGTCCTGTTTATGGATGGGCTTTGCCTTCAGCCTGGCGGACTATGAGGCTCAACCCCAACCTCATTAAGGCAGCTGTTATACAGGTGCTGATAGAACAAAACAAGACCAAGAAAATCAAGCTGGAAATACCACACACATACACACATGCACATACACACAAAATAAAAACCAATAACAGGAACAAAACAACCACCAACAACCAACAAAGAAACAAAAAGAATACAGAAGAGAAGAAAAAAAGAATACTATAATACAAAGGACCAAAATATTTAGAATAGAAAGAGGGAAATGAAAGGATACTGTCAAAGAAAGGAAGGTGGAGAAAAAAAATAAAAAGAGTAGAAAAGGAAAAAATGTATCTGTGAAATAATAATAATTTAAAAATAATAATAATAAATAAAATAATATGTAGAATAGGAAAAGATAAATTGAAAAAAGAAAAAATAAATAAATAAATAAAAACAAAAAAGATATAGAAAAAATAGATGAAGGAAAGGAGAGAAATAAGGAATATGAGAGAAAAAAGAGAAGAAATGAAATATAGAGAAAAATAAAGTATTATACACAAAATAATAATGATGAAATAAAAAGGAAAAAAAGTTGAGTTTGCATCCACAAATTTCACTGCCTACTGCATTCTTCTTTTGGATCTGCTATTCGTGGTGCTTGCTGGATTTTGGTCTGATGTTGTCAAAGACTATTCCCTTGGTGTACCATTCACAGGCCTCCTGATAGGTTCTCTAGAGCAATCAATGTCAGTCGCTGGTTCTGCCTGGCTTTTGACCCAACAGTCTGACACTTGGCAGGGTAAAGCCCCAAAAAATCCAGTGGGCAGGGCCTCCAAATCCCAGGGTCTTGCTGCTTGAATGTCCCTGCATTGAGTTGCTCTTCCTTCTCCAACAGATCTACACTCTGCAGGGGTATCTTGGACCTGGCCTGGGTGGTTTAAACAGAGCTGGGTTGGTGGTAGTGCTTGTTTTCTGTAGGAGTGAGTGTGAGCACTTCCTCTCCTACCCAGGGCTGTGTTGGCTGCTTTCCTTACTCACTGAGGAGCTTAAGTCTGCTTCCCCTCAATGCTGCTGAAGGGCTCAGCACTTGCCTGTCTCCCAGACCGAAACCCACTCAGGAGACCCTGTTGCAACATCTTAGCTCCGCCTAGCACCCCCTTACCACCACACAAAGCAGGAGGGGACCAGAAGGCACTCCAATCCCTCCCCAGAGCTAGCCCCCACTGGGCAGGACCCCTGTCCAGGTTCCGACTGGACAAATGTCCATGTCCCCCGTGCCATCAGACTGAGCAGTAGGGGTACAGATTTCTAGCCCCACACCATTCTCCTTTGGCTCAGATCACAACAGAATGGGGCAGACTTAGCCGGTTCAAGGTTGGGGATGATGAGTTCTTTGCATGCTTGAGGTGAAGTGAGGTAGGCAGGTTAGATTTCTACCCCACCCCACCCCCAAACATACAGTCCAGTCCCTGTCTGACTCTCTGCCCAATGTTCTACCAAGGGATGGGAGGACTTACAGTCACTGCTGCCTATATCAATCAGCCTCCTCGTGGCTGAGCTCTGTAGTGTGGAGCTTTGCTGCTTGGCCTCTTCCCCAGTCCCAGATCAGAGCAATTTTCTCTTGCTGGTGCTACAACAAAGGGATGTCTCTTTGAGATGTTGCAGTTTAAGCTGCCCAGGCATACCGAATCTCCACTGCTTTCCACCACCCAGTGCTACACAAGTTCCCCTTCTCTTCTCTATTCTTTTGAACTGGGTATCTCTGTATGGGGCTGAGAAGCAACACTTGGTGCAGGGAGGAGACGGGGGTGGTGAAGGGGCGGGGGTGGTGGTGAGGGGGCTAAGGGGGTGGGATTCCACTGCCACAGTATCCCTCTGTCTTCCTTGTGCACACCTGTAGGAGTTGCCTCACCCTCTCTGTGTCTCCTTCTGTCTTTCCTCTGCGTTCCCTGTTGACAGTATTTCAGATCAGCTACACTTCTACTGGTTTTTCAAGACTGTTGAACTGCACTTCAGCAACAAATCCATCAGATGCTGTGAGCAATATCAGAGGTTCCAGCTACTCTGCATCCATATTGGCAAAAAAACTCAACTAAATTAAAAAAAAAAAAAAATGGATCCATATACTAACAATAAACCCTACTTTCATAAATATTACCCAAATAGTCTCAAAGAAATTATGGAGATTCTAAATGAGTGAAAAGGATTTACCTTATTCACCTAAAGTCATCTATATGTGGAATAGAACTTTAAATGATTTTATATCTGTATATTCTGAAAGTTATATAAGCTATAAAATGACTGAGGAGAAAATATTTTTGATATTAGGAAGAAAGATAATGAATCACTTCATTTTGATACTACTACAGTGATAGGCAGAGAATGACTGAAATAAGAAACTGGGTAGGACATGTGACACACCCAGATTCAGATCCTATGGGGACTTGGGCAATAGAAATCATTTTATTATATTTATGGTTGTAGGAACCAAATAGTGGCAGAAACTAACAGTGTATAATGAAAGCTAAAGAGAACTTAGATAACTTAGAAATAATTACAGCTTTATAAGGGATTTGCAATTTAATACCAAATATCTGTAACAAAGTGGTATGTTATTAATCCAGTCATAAAAAGCAGAATTATTGCATCTTATAATATGGACAACTGCTAGTTAAGACTAATCTTACACAGAGTGATAACAATCTACAGTGTATAATTTGAGGGGATACAAAATTCTTTCCCCTAAAATTTTTTTTCACTTACCTGGCCTGAAATTCCTGCCCTGTGAGAGGAATAACTTCCAGAGCACTGTTAAATTGTATATATGTACCAATAGAGATTTGAGGAGGTCCTGTGTTGCACCTCATCCTCTCCCAAACTTCCAAGAGATTTTGTTCTATCGATTACTACCACTCCACTCAAGGAACTTGACCTCTCCCTTTGTGCTGGTTCCTTGTATTTAGCATTTAAATATGTTCATGACTCTGCTGCATCAAATAACAGGGGAAAACTCTTTTGATTTCACATCTCCCTCCAGTTATTATGCCTTCTCTCCTCTCCACAAAAAAAAAACATCATCTTCTATTCACTTCTCTAGCCAAAGCAGGCAATTTTCCTCCATCATTTCTATTCCTAATGTCACCAGTAACATCCAGGCTGCTAATCCAAAGAGATTTCTTGGTCTTTAAGTTGCCTGATTTCTCAGTACCATTTGGGATGATTTAACACTCTGCCCTTCTATTACATTCTCTTTCCTTGGGTTTAATGATATCATGAGCATTTGGTTTTCCTCTTATTTCTCTGGCCTGCCTTTTCAGTCTCTTATGCAGGTTTTACTTCTTCCTTAAATGTTGTTGTTGATCCTTGAGGTGCTATCCTAGGCCATTCATGCTTTTCTATTAACACTGTCTCCTTGGGAAATTTCATACTATATAAATAGTACTAATAATCAGCTGTATCAGAACCACTATTAATTATTTCAGTACCTTTGAATACACTAGAAAAAGATAATGCTTCCTTTCTTATCAAGTAGCTATTAAAATAAATACACAAATTTACTACATCTATGATATTAGTGGTGTGACACCTTAGATATTACACCTTTGTAACATGCACAATTTATACAAATGCATGGATGTGATTCCAAAATATACAACTCTAGCTTCAGATGTGGGAATAGCTAAAACTTATTTAGGACTTACTATGTGCCATGCAATGTTTTAAGCACTTAACATATATTAATCCATTTAATCCTCACAACAGCCCTATAATATTGCTACTATTATTATATCCATTATATGGATAAGGTATAACTGAGGTATAAGATGGTTAATTAATTTGTCCAAGGTAATGGAGCTTATAGTGGTGGAATCAGTATTTGAACCCAGGCAAGCTGCATACAGAGCCTAGATGTCCAACTGTTTTTAAAATACTGTTTAATAAAGAATTCCTGTTTGACATCTCTGTGGTACCTCAGATTCAACATGTACAAATCTGAGCTTGTCATTTTTTACCTAAATCTGTTTCTTCTCCTGAGTTCTCTAGACATTGGTCTTGCTTTCTTCTTTTTCATCTTTGATTGTCAGTCTGTCCTATAAAGTCTATTGTCATCCTTTAGTATAGCTTTCTACTGATACTCATAAACCAGAAGACTAGAAAGGAAGTTTTGCACTAGAATGTAAGCCCCATGACCTACTGAATTTGTCTTTTTCACTGCTAAATCCTTTATGTCAAGAAAAGTTTTTGTCACACAAGAAATATTTAATAAATATTTGTGGATGCTCGGCCTGCATGGCTCAGCAGTTGAGCATTGACTTATGATCCAGGAGATTGCTGTTCAATTCTCAGTCAGGGCACCTGCCCAGGTTTCGGGCTTGATCCCCAGCATGCAGGAGCAACCAATCAATGACTCTCATAATTGATGTTTCTATTTCTCTCTCCTTTTCCCTTCCTCTCTCTGAAATGAATAAAGACACATTTAAAATTTTTTTTAAATTTGTGAACTAACTGGATTCAGATCTGAGCTTGTCTTTTACTTTTTTAACTTGCCTTTCAGTTCACCCTTCAAGGTCCCAGCCAGATGCCAGCCCTGGTTATGTCAACACACTATCCTAACACTGATCACAACCAGTCAGAATCCCCCACTAGAGGCTGGGCGCCTGTCTCTTCCATTTACCATTTAATCCCTAAAATCCAGAATAGTGCCTGTCACAGTCAATATTTATGTGTTGAATGAATAAATGAATGTGTGAATGCTTGTAGATCGTCTCTATTTCCCTGGCTCAAGAAACCACATAGTTCATCTGAATCACTGCTGCAGAAGACTTCAAATTGGACTGTTTCCAATATTGCCCTCCTTCCAGATAATTTTCTGTATTTCAACTAAAACAAGCTTTCTAAAACCAAACTTGATAATAATGCCTCCGCCCTATTTAAGACACCTGAATGGCTTCCTAATGTTCTTAAAATAAAGTCTAAACTCCCTCAGGCAGTTTACAAAGCTATTTGTAATCTGAGTCCTGTGTATGTCTGTCACCTAATCTGTTTTCAATCCCCATTGACACTCCATTCTCCAGTCATGCATCCCATTTTGAACAGATCATGCCCTCTCTTTGCTCAGAGATTTTGTACTTTCTTTGGCCTGAAACACTGACTTCAAACCATTCCTTTCTCTTGGTTAAGACATTTATCCATTCTGGAAGCCATCCCTGGTACCTCAAGTCTGGGCAAGGTGCATAGTTTATGTGTATCCCTTACCGTAGAAATTTTCAGCACACAGTGTTTGAATTGTCTCTTTACAATTGGAAGTAAGATTTATGGAAACAAGTATTGCATTCATCTATTTCACCACTGGCTTCCACAAAAGCTACTACAGTGCTTGGTACTTGGCAGGTTCTCAGAATATATTACTAGTTGGATAAATAATATTCTTTAACTTTTTCCTATCAGCTCAATAAAGTTTATCAAATTAGTTCATTGTCTGTTGGAGGGCACAAGAACCTAGACCTAACGGAAGGAAATAAGGGAGAAACAGGTTCAAGTGGGAGGAAGATTTAAGAATTAGTTTAGGAGAGAGACAGAAGATGGAGGCCCTGTGAGAAGCAGCAGTGCCCTGGTTCCCAGCCACAGACTTGATTTCCTCCTAAAATCCTATGTAACCAGCTTGAAAAAAACAGAGAAACATACCTGAGTGGACGAAGTGCGAGTGGGGACCAGTGAAGAAACATCATGGAGTCCGGTAAGAGAGGGGGGCTGTAAGAAGGGGAAGTCCCCCTGAAGCCTGTGCTGGGCTCCGAGCCTGGAGTCTTAGAGGCTGCAAAGCTCCTGCCCTTCAGGAGTGCAGACGGCATCCAAAAGCGGGGATCCCACACCCGGAGCAGAGAGGGGAAACCCTGCACACAAGGCTGAGGGACCCAGGGGAGCGGTGAGTCCCGGAGGGCACGGCACCTTCCTAGGAAACAAAGCATCTAAGAGTGGACAGCACCTTCCTATGAAACAAAGCCTCTAGGGGCAGCTGTATCCGGCGTCCGGTGCTCGGGGTGCCAACCATAGGGAAGGTTGTCCCAAGGCCTGTGGCACCCAAGTGGTGAGGGACCAGACGACTGCACTGAGCACCTGCACAAGGGGACCCTGTGCCTCCCTGTGGGGCATTGTGTTGAGCTCCAGAAAGCGCTGAATCTCCCAGGCACGGGGAAGGGGATGAGCCCTCCCGCCCTGAGGTGCCCCGTGGTGGCGCCTTCTGCTGGGTGCCTTGGAGCATGGGGGGTGGGGGAAGCTTGCAGGGTGGACTCTGTGCCTGTGTGTTGCTTTGTGCATTTGCAAGTTTGATTGTGGAACTGGTTCCCACCTTCCCGGTGTGCACTGCAAGGACAGACCAGCTGAGGCTGCCATTGACAGTAGACCGTCTGAGGGACAGGTCTGGTGCGACCAGCCAACCAGAGCTGAGCAGGGAGGGGTGGAGCCCGCCGGCCTCTCCTGCAGTCAGGAGCACCCCCGCCAACAGGAAAGGGGTGGGCGCACTCACTGAAGACCCAGACACACCCACAGGGCACAATCCTAAGGGGGAAGGGAGAGCAGCTCACAGGAGGACTTTGCAAGAATAACACTCTCGGGGACTGTTGTTTGGGAACTTGAGGAAACTCTGAAAACCCCTGCTGGGGGCTGGGCAGGCAAAGGGCTCACCAGAATGTGTTCTTAATCGAACACACTGAGCCCAGGCTGCTAAAACGGCCCATACAGAAAAGGCAACAGGCTGAAATCATTTTAAAGCTGTAGCAGGTCAGAGCCTGGGGAACTAGGGTCAGAGGACAGGGTAGGGACTGTGGAGCTGGCGGTTGAGCAGAGCTTAACTCCCACAGAGTGAGTGCCTGACAGCAACACCTCTAAAGAGACTGATACCCTGGGCTACACTAGCCACCCTGCACCCTAAAGACTCTACAGAAGACTCTGGAGCAAGACCAGGCAACTACAAGGTTGCAAAATAGCTGACAAGAGGAGGTGGCCCACTGAGAGCCTCAGATCAACCAACTACCTAAGGACACCAGAGCCAAAACTAGACGGCTCCTCACATTGGGGTGATACACAAGCACCTCCCAGGAGAACTGAAATGACAAAAAACAGTCACCCTCAGACAACAGAAGTTGCCCAGAAGAAACTCACCTGATTGACTACCTTTTTTTCTGCTGTTTTTTTGTTTGGTTTGGTTAGGTTTTTTTTTTTTTGGTTTTGGGGGGTTTTTTGTTTGTTTTTTTGTTTGTGGGTTTGTTGATTTTTTTTTCTTTTGTCCTTAGGAATAAGAGAAAGGGGAGAAAATTTGCTTTTTCTTCTTTTTTAAATTTTATAATACTCTTTTTTTTTTTTTTTTTAATTTTAAACATTTTTTTAACTAAAATTTTTTTCCTCTTTTTTATAAAAGAATTTTGTCCTACTTAGCTTGCTTTTTATTTTGTTTTGGTTATTTGCTTTGTTTTGTTTATCCTTGATTCTACTATCAAGACTTTCTTCATATCCCTGTTTAACGACTGGGACTTTATCATTATAACCAAGTTTACTGCTTTCCTCTATAGTTTCCCCCAAATCTCTTACCAGACTCCATGCCTGCCTGGGCTTTATCTCTCTCCCTCTTCTCAATCCATTGGCATAACTTTTTCTTCTTTTTCTTTTTTCTTTTTCTACTTTTCTTTCATTCTTGCATTATGCTCCCTTCCGTCTTCCTGTCCGATTGTTAGTTTCTCTTATTCTCTTTATTGTATTTTTGTTTTCTCACCTTCAACTATTATCCTATTCCTATTCTCTCCCTTAATTGTTTGCTGCCCCTTCTTTCAGAATCTTTTCTCTGCTTCTGTTATCTCCCAGTAGCTTCTTTATTTTTTACATTTTAGTTTATTATTATTTTCTAATTTTCACCAGTATTAACAAAAATATACATCTCTCTCTCTAAGCGTTACTTTTCTTTCTCTCTTTCCTTTGTTTTAAGCATTCTTTTCTGTGCATGTGTGTGTGTGTGTGTGTTCTCCCTTCACTCTCCCAGTTCTATATTCACATGGGTTGTTTTCATTGTGACTATCAAGATATTTTGTAAGATACCTCTTGTTTTCTGGAAGTTTAGATGTGTATTGTCTTGCCTTGCCAGCGCCCATACAACAGCTTACACATTGAGGTTGGGGCTGAGACACAATTAGCCAACCTGAGAGGAGGGCCTTCGCAAGGACTGATCTACAACAAACTAGACCCAGCCACAACAGGAGAACATAAAGAAACCAAAAAGGAGCACCCACAAGAGGGACACGCCTAGAGCAAAGAACTTAGAGGTGTAAAGAAAACACACCTCTGGGCTCCACTGGACCCACAAGACAAAATCCCATCCCACAAGACTAGGAAACAGCAAATATATCTAATATATAGATACAAGCACTAAGACTTATGAAAATAGGGAGACAAAGAAACAACCCCCAAATTAAAGAAAAGGAAACATCTCCATAAAAAGATGTTGATGAGATGCAGTTAAGCAAGTTATCAGAACTGGAGTTTAGAGTATGGATGATGAAGATGTTAAAGGAACTTAAGAAGACTCTAGATGATAAGATTGAGAACCTTAGTGAAAACATGAAAAAAGAGATTCATACCATAAACAAAAATTAGACATAGATAAAGAATGCTGTATCTGATATCAAGAATGCACTGGAAGGAATTAAAAGCAGGCAAAATGAAGCAGAGGATAGAATAAGTGACTTAGAAGACAAGGTAGAACAAATCACACAATCAGAGCAGCAAAAAGCAAAAACACTTAAAAAGCATGAGGACAGTCTAAGGGAACTTTGGGACAACATGCAGTGAAACAACATTCGCATTATAGGAGTGCCAGAGGGGAAGGAAAGAGAACAACGGATAGAGAACTTGGTAGAAGAAATAATTATAGAAAACTTCCCTAGGCTGGTGAAGGAGAAAGCCACACCAATTCAGGAAACACAGAGGGTTCCAAACAAGAGGGACCCAAAGAGACCCACTCCAAGACACATCATAATTAAAAGGGTAAATGTCAAGGACAAAGTGAAAATATTAAGGGCTTCAAGAGAGAGACAAGTAGTAACCTACAAGGGAACCCCCATAAGGCTGACAGCTGATTTCTCAACAGAAACTCTTCAGGCCAGAAGGGAGTGGCATGAAGTTCTGCAAGTAATGAAAAGCAAGAACATGCAACCAAGATTGCTTTATCCGGCAAAGCTATCATTTAAATTTGAAGGTGAAATAAAAAGTGTCCCAGACAAAAACAGGCTAAAAGAGTTCAGTACCACGAAACCAGCATTGCAAGAAATGATAAAAGGACTGCTTTAAGAAAAAGAAGGATTAGTGAGAGAAAGGTACATCAGCATAAAAGGGGAAAATGGCACTAAAGTTGATATCAATGGTAACCTTAAAAGTAAACAGAATAAGTGGTCCAGTCAAAAGACAAGGGGGAGCTGAATGGATAAGAAAACAGGACCCAAATATATGCTGTTGACAAGAGACCCACCTGAGAGCAAAAGACTCACAGAGGCTAAAAGTGAAGAAATGGAGTAAAATATTCTATGCAAATGGAAAGGAAACAAAAGCTCGAGTAGCAATTATTATTTCAGACAAAACAGACTTCAAAATATAGACCATAACAAGGGACAAAGATGGTCACTGCATATTACTAAAGGGATCAATCCAACAGGAGGAAATAACCCTTATGAATATTTATGCACCCAATACAGGAGCACTTAAATATATTAAATATTTCTTGGGGGGCTTCAAAGGGGAGATTGACAGCAACACAATCATAGTAGGGGGCTTTAACACCCCACTGTCAGCATTGGACAGATCATCAAGACAAAAAATCAACAGGGAAACACAGACCATACATGACTCACTAGACCTAATGGCTTTAATTGACATTTACAGAACATTTCACCCCAAAGCAGCAGAATACACATTCTTCTCAAGTGCACATGGAACATTCTCAAAAATAGACCACATGTTAGGGCACAAGGCAAGTCTCTGCAAATATAAGAAGATTGAAATCATATCAAGCATCTTCTTGGATCAAAATACCATGAAACTAGAAATCAACCACCATAAAAAAACTCAAAAATATTCAAACACATGGAGGCTAAATAGCATGTTATTAAACAATGAAAGGGTTACCAAGGAGATCAAGGGAGAAATCAAACACTTCATGGAAAGTAATGAAAATGAACAGACAACAACCCAAAACCTATGGGACACAGCGAAAGCAGTCCTGAGAGGAAAATTCATACCATTACAGGCTTATCTCAAAAAACAAGAAAAAGATCTAATGAACCATCTAACACAACGACTAAAAGAACTAGAATGAGAACAGCAAGAAAAGCCTCACGGAAGTAGAAAGAAAGAAATAATAAAAATCAGAGCAGAGATTAATGACATAGAGACTAAAAAAACAATACAAAGAATCAATGAAACCAAAAGCTGGTTCTTTGATAAGGTAAATAAGATTGATGCACCTTTAGCCAGACTCACCAAGAAACAAAGAGAGAGGACCCAAATAAATAAAATCATAAATGAAAGAGGCGATATAACAACTGACCCAACAGAAATACAAAGGATTTTAAGAAAATATTATGAGCAACTATATGCCAACAAATTGGACAACGTGGGGGAAATGGACAAATTCCTAGAAGCATACAACCTTCCAAAGCTGAATCAAGAAGAGGCAGAAAACGTGAATAGGCCCATAACAACTAATGAAATTGAAGCAGTAATCAAAAAACTCCCAGCAAACAAAAGTCCTGGACCAGATGGGTTACAGGCGAGTTTTACCAAACATTCAAAGAAGAATTGACACCTATTCTGCTCAAACTATTCCAGAAAATTCAAGAGGAGGGAAAACTCCCAAACTTTTTTTATGAGGGCAGCATCACCCTAATCCCAAAACCAGATAAAGATACTACAAAGAAAAAAAATTACAGGCCAGTATCCCTGATGAACATAGATACTAAAATCCTCACTAAAATACTAGCAAACCAGATCCAGAAATACATTAAAAAGATCATACATCATGACCAAGTGGGATTTATTCCAGGGATGCATGGCTGGTACAACATCCACAAATCAATAAATGTGATACATCACATAAACAAAATGAAGGACAAAAATCATATGATCATATCAATAGATGCAGAAAAAGCATTCGACAAAATCCAGCACCCATTTCTGATAAAAACTCTCAGCAAAGTGGGAATAGAAGGATCATACTTCAACATAATAAAGGCTATATATGACAGACCTACGGCCAACATCATAGTCAATGGGCAAAAACTAAAACCATTTCCATGAAAAACCGGAACAAAACAGGGAAGTCCACTTTCACCACTCTTATTCAACATAGTACTGGAAGTCCTCGCCATAGCCATCAGACAGGAAGAAAACATAAAAGGTATCCAAATTGGAAAGGAGGAAGTAAAACTGTCATTATTTGCACATGACATGATACTGTACATAGAAAACCCTAAAGACTCCATCAAAGTACTACTAGATTTGATAAACAAATTTGGCAAGATAGCTGGATACAAAATCAACATCCGGAAATCAGTGACATACTTATACACCAACAATGAACTTTCAGAGAGAGAAACTAAAAAAGCAATACCATTTACTATTGCAACTAAAAAAATAAGATACCTAGAAATAAACTTAACCAAGGATGTGAAAGACCTGTACTCAGAAAACTACGTGACACTGAAAAATGAAATAGAGGAAGATGTTAACAAGTAGAAGAAGATACCATGCTCATGGACTGGAAGAATTAATATCATTAAAATGTCTATACTACCCAAAGCAATTTAGAAATTTAATGCAATTCCTATGAAAATACCAACAGCATATTTCACAGACCTAGAGCAAGCATTTCGAAAATTTATATGGAACCAAAAAAGACCCCGAATAGCTGCAGCCATCTTGAGAAAAAAGAACAGAGTGGGAGGAACCACATTACCAGACTTCAAACTGTATTACAAAGCCACTGTAAACAAAACAGCCTGGTATTGGTACAACAACAAGCATATAGATCAATGGAACAGAGCAGAGACCCCAGAAATAGACCCAAGCCATTATGGTCAGTTAATATTTGACAAAGGAGGCAAGAGTATCCAATGGAGTAAGGACAGTCTCTTCAATAAGTGGTACTTGAAAAATTGGACAGCTACATGCAAAACAATGAAACTAGACCACCAACTTTCACCATACACAAGAATAAACTCAAAATGGGTAAAAGACTTAAATGTGAGTCACGAAACCATAAAAATCCTGGAAGAAAACATAGGCAGTAAGGTCATAGACATCCCATGTACTGGATTTTTCACTGATACATCTCCTAGGGTAAGAGAAACAAAGGAAAAAATAAACATATAGGACTACATCAAACTAAAAAGCTTCTGCACAGCAAAAGAAAACAGCCTCAAAATACAAAGGAACCCCACGGTCTGGGAAAACATATTTGCCAAGGATGAATCTGATAAGGGGCTAATTTCCAAGGTGTACAAAGAACTCATACTACTCAGCAAGAGGAAGACAAACAACCCAATTAAGAAATGGGCAAAGGACTTAAATAGACACTTCTCCAAAGTGGACATACGGATGGCCAAGAGACACATGAGAAAATGTTCGAGGTCGCTAATCATCAGAGAGATGCAAATTAAAACCTCAATGAGGTACCACTTCACACCTGTAAGAATGGCTGCCATCAACAAATCAACAAACAACATGTGCTGGTGAGGGTGTGGAGAAAGGGGAACCCTAGTACACTGCTGGTGGGAATGCAGACTGGTGCAACCACTATGGAAAACAGTATGGACGTTCCTCAAAAAATTAAAAATGGAGCTGCCTTTTGACCCAGTGATTCCACTCCTAGGAATGTATCCTAAGAATCCTGAAATATTCATCACAAAGGATATATGTACCCCCATGTTCATAGCAGCACAGTTTACAATAGCTAAGCTCTGGAAACAGCCCAAGTGCCCATCAGTAGATGAATGGATAAACAAGCTATGGGACATTTACACCATGGAATACTACGCAGCTGTAAAGAAGAAGAATCTCGTACCCTTTGGGACAGTATGGATGGACCTGGAGAATATTAGGCTAAGTGAAATAAGCCAGGCAGTGAAAGAAAAATATCACATGATCTCACTTATACATGGAATCTAAAGAACTTAATAAACTGATGAACAGAATAGATTCAATGACATGGAAGCATCTATGAGACTGATGAATGTCAGAAGGATGGAGGAGGGTGGGTGGGTTGAGGGGGAGAGAGTAACCAAAGAATTTATATGCATATATACACAACCCAAGGACATGGACAATGTCCAATGGTGGGGAGAGTGACTGGGGAGGGGCAAGGAACAGGGTGGATTGGGTCATTGGGGACAAAAAGGGACATGTGTAATATTTTAAACAATAATAAAAATTTTAAAAAAAGAATTAGTTTAAAAGCAAAAAGTTTTGGATTAAAAGGAGGCTCAATAAAGCACAAAGGGTGTCAGTAGCCATGGGATATTGCTCCAGTAACCACAGCAGGACAAAGAAGAGACTTGCTGGGGACTTGAAATTCAGCTCACCCAGTGAGAAGTGAGATACTTTGGGAACAGACCTAGCTGTCAGCTCTGGAAGGAAGTCCAACACAAAGGTGAAAGAAAGCGTGGTAATAGCCAATAATAGACATTTATTAAATTAATAAATAAATGGATGCATGAATGAGTGTAGATTTTTCCAATTTTCTGGGAGACCCTTAAGAAAGTAACCCAGTCTTCAGCTATAAAAGGTGATCATGGCAGTGAGAAAGTCAGAGGGAGGCAATATAGTACAATGTGGACTTGCTTTCTTTCACCTTCTCTCCATATATTCTATAGAATGCCAAGTGATTTACAGCTATTATCTCACTAAATCCTCTGTGAAATAGGCACTGCTACTCTTCTAATTGGCAATTTTGAGAAAATTGAGGTTCTGAGAAAATAACTTCTGAAGGAAAGAAATAAGGGAGAAATATCTCTCTGACTCCCAAGTTCTTACTCTCTATGCTCTCCTGCCTTGCATCATAATGAACAATGCACTCTCTGCAAGATTAATTGCATCAATTCTCTCATTTAGGCCTCCTCTAAGAGATAGAAACAAACTTAGAAAGAAAAAGTATTTGCCTAATGTAAAGCAGGTAATAAGTTTGAGTTGGATTTTAAATCTAGGTCTGCTCAGATGCTTATCATCTGCATTGTTATCTCTGATCTGAAAAATTAATCTTTACCAAGAGTAGGGTACTAGATTAGAGCCACACAATTAACAAAGGCAAGTGTCTCAGTACTGAGCTATAATAAAGGGGCTTGAATCCTTCTGTAACCAGTCAAAGTGGGATGAGTGGTGGATGGGTTGAGGGGAAAGGCCTGTGAACAGTAAGAAAGGGAAGTGCCAGGCAATCTGAACAGAGCTTGCACAGAAAACCTAATAGTTCTGGGAATGCAGAGTTGAGAATCAAGCAGACTAGATAGTAAGCCAAGAATGAATGACTATTGATAGAAATAATAAAGAGAAGAAGGATATGGAGAAAGCAGTATAAAATCATCTTAACCACTTAAAGTTTGGTTAGCAAAAGCTCTGGTTATAAATCAAGACATATTTCCACATTTATAGTTACTCTTTCTGTGCACTTTATATTCTATAACTTGATCATTCTTCAATGTTATGACTAGACAAAATTTTCATTGCTTTAATAATTTAATATAGAGCATTTTTTAAGGTTATGAGGACATAGTCATATAACATACAGCCCAAATGAAGAAAGTGGGGAAAATGATCATTTTTAACTCCAGAAAAATATCCACAATATGAAATAATCTAGAAAAGATCAGCAGTGTAGTGACTGACAGGTTTTCTCTCTCTCAGCTTGCATTTAGTTGTTTTCTGCAATGGTTATAGTGCATTTGGATTATATCAAAATAATAATGATGGTTAATTAGATCTAAATTAGGCTGTAAGTATTTTTTCTTTCAAATATGTTAATTTCCAATAAAGAAAGTCTATGTAGAAATTCATGAGGAGAATCTGTCAGATAAGGAAGCTGTATCTTGATGCAAAGTACCAATAGGCAGCTAATTCCTTTATTTGTTTCACAGGCTCATACTGTGGTGTGGGGGAGGTCAAGGGTGATGTTTTTACTCTTCTCCTTGCTAAGAATTTAGCAATATAATGTGATGGCAATAGTGATAGATTCAAAGTCAGGAAGCCTAAATTGGATTGTGGGTGTACTACTAATTAGCCATGTAACTTTGAGTGAATCACCTCCATTCTCTAGGCTTCATTTGTTTCATCACTACAAATACAGTTTTGGAGTAGAGAATTGCTAAAATATCTTTCAGTTCAGAGATACAGTGAAGCTAAACTAATTGATTCTAGGAGCTCAAATACATTAAATATTTGAGTATTAATATATATGTACCAAACCAGTGAGCAGTGAAATATATAAAGCAACTACTCAAGAACTAAAGGGAGAAAGAGATCAAAACAATCATAGTTGGGGATCTCAGTACTCCATTGACAGCTCTAGACAGATAAACCAAACATCAACTCAATAAATATTCAGCCTAAGTGAAACAATAAATCAAATGGACATATTGACATTTACAGAGCCTTTCATTCCAGAACATCAGATTATACATTCTCCAGTGCACGTGGAACAATCTCAAGGATAGACCATATGTTGAGTTACAGAACTAGCAACAAAAAATTCAAGAAGATTGAAATTATTCCAAGCATATTATCTGACCATGATACCTTGAAATTAGAAATCAACTGTGAACAGGGAGTAAGAAACCCACATATACATGAATATTAAACAACATACTACTAAAAAATGACTGGATCAAATAAATAAAAGATGAAATAAAAAAATATATAGAGACAAATGAGAATGACAATACAACATATCAAAACTTCTGGGACCCAGCAAGAGCAGTAATAAGAGGGAAGTTTATATCATTACAGGTTTATCTCAAGAAACAAGAGAAATCCCAAGTAAACAACCTAACATCACATCTTAAAGAATTATAAAAAGAAGAACAAAAGCAACCTAAAGTCAGCAGAAGAAAGGAAATCATAAAAATTAGAGCAGAACTGAATGAAACACAGAACAAAAAGACTACACAAAACATTAATAAGACAAAGAGCTGGTTTTTTGAAAAGATTAAGGATAATTGATAAACCCCTGGTTAGACTCACTAAGGAAAAAAGGGAAAAGACCCATATAAACAAAATCAGAAATGAGAGAAGAGAGGTCACTAGAGATATCACAGGTATATAAAAGATTATACTAGTATATTATGAAAGACTATATGCCACCAAATTCAATAACTTAGAAGAAATGGATAAGTTCCTAAAAATATGTAACCTTGCTAAACTAAATCATGAAGAATTGGAAAATCTAAATAGACTGGTCAGCAGTGAGGAAATTGAAACAACCATCAAAAACTTCCCAAAAAGTAAAAGTCCAGGACCAGATGTCTTCATCAGTGAATTCTACCAAATGTTCAAATAAGGGTTAAAGCCTATCCTTCTCAAACTCTTCCAAGAAACTGAAGAAGGAGCAATACTTTCTAAGACATTTTATGAGGCCAGTATAACCCTGATATTAAAACCTGGCAAGGATAACACACACACACAAAAACAACAGACCAATACCTCTGTTGAATACAGATGCAAAAATCCTAAACAAAATACTGGAAAATCAAATACAGCAGTACTTCAAAAAAATAATACATCACAATCAAGTGGGGTTCATTCTCGGGGCACAAGGATGGTTCAACATACATATATCAATCAATGTAATACATCACATTAACAAAAGAAAAGATAAAAATCATATCATCTTATCAACAGATGCAGAAAAACATTTGATAAGGTACAACATCCATTTATGATGAAAATACTGAATAAGATAGAAATAGAAGGAAAGTACCTTAACATAATAAAGGCCGTATATGATAAACACTCAGCTAATATCATACTCAATGGTGAAAAACTGAAAGGTTTTCCTCTAAGATCAGGAACAAGACAAGGATGTCCACTCTCACCACTCTTATTCAACATAGTTCTGGAAGTCTTAGCCAGAGCAATAAGGCAAGAGAAAGAAATAAAAGATATCCAAATAAGGAAGGAGGAAGTAAAAGTGTCACTTTTTGCAGACGACATGATTCTGAATATAGAAAACCTTAAAGGCTCCACCAAAAAACAATAAGTAAATAAAGTAAAGTTGCAGGATACAAAGTCAATGTACAAAAACCCATTGCCTTCTTGTATACTAGCAACAAAACTTCAGAAAAAGAAATGAAAAAAACAATTCCTTTTGCAAATGCAACCAAAAGAATAAAATACTTAGGAATAAACAACAAACAATGTGAGAGACCTATATACTGAAAATTTCAAAGCATTATTAAAAGAGATTGAAAAAGACAAAAGAAAATGGAAAAATATCCTGTGTTCATGGATTGGAAGAAGCAACATAGTTAAAATGGCCATATTACCCAAAGCAATATACAGATTTAATGCAATCCCCATCAAAATCCCAATGTAGTTTTTTAAAGAAATAGATCATCAGATTGGTATGGAACCACAAAAGATCCTGAATAAACAAAGCAACCCTGATAAAAAAAAAAAAACAAAGCTGGAGGTATCACACTATGTGACTTCAAATTATAATACAGAGCTACAATAATCAAAACAGCAGGATATTGGCACAGAAACAGATACACAGATCAGTGGAACAGAACAGAGTCAAGATATAAAACCACATGTATATGGGCAGAGAATTCTTGACAAAAGAGCTAGAAACACACAATGGAGTAAAGATAGTCTCTTCAATAAATGGTGCTAGGAAAACTGGAAAGCCACATGCAAATGAATGACACTGGATTACAGTTTGTCTACATGTACACAAATTAACTCACAATCCATCAAAAACATAAAATATGAGACCTGAAAACAATAAGTTACATAGAAGAAAACACAGGTACCAAACTTACGGGCCTGGGTTGTAGAGAACATTTTATGAACTTGACACCAAAGTCAAGAGAAGTAAAGGCAAAAATAAATGGATGGGACTATATTAAATTAAAAAACTTCTACACAGCAAAATAAAATAAAATTTAAAAACTTCTGCACAGCAAAATAAACTGACAACAAAACAAAGAGGCAGCCATCCAGAATGGAGATGCAAACAGTAGCGCTGACAAAGGTTTAATTTCCAAAATATATAAAGAACTCATAAAACTCCAGACCAAACAAACAAACAACCCAATCAAAAGGTGGGCAGAGGTCCTGAACAGACATGTCTCCCAAGAAGACATATGAACAGCCAATAGATATCTGAAAAGATGTTCAACCTCACTAGCAGTTAGGGAAATGCAAATCAAAACTACAGTGAGATGCCACCTTACACCTGTTAGAGTGGTTATTAATAACAAGACAAGCAATAACAAGCGTTTGAGAGGTTGTGGTGAAAAATTAACCCTCATTCACTGAAGGGGGCAATGTAGGCTGGTACAACCAATATGGATATCAGTCTGGCAATTCCTTAAAAAACTAAGAATAGAGCTAACCTATTACCCAGTAATCCCTCTCCTGGATATATACCCCAAAAAC